>NC_141784.1:12366347-12507082 GCF_054643075.1 Acanthaster planci
GATATGAAACTTATATGAATAGATAGAGGAACATGTGCCCTTTCAGATAACACCAAGATTGCCAGGTTTTGATAATTTTTAGACCTTTTACACTCCAATATATCAAGCATTCTCTGTACGGGAAAGGACCGCTAGAGCACAAAGCCAGGAGTACTCGAAAATAAGACGCAGTTGGACAAGAACCCACACTTCATTTGGAGATATTTCCCCAACTACTGCAAATATAGATATGAAACTTATATGAATAGATTCAGGAACATGTGCCCTTTTGACGAAACCAAGATTGTCAGATTTAGAAACTTTTTAGACCTTTTAAGCTCGAATATATGAAGCTTTCTCTGCAAGGGGAAAACGACCGCTATAGCGCTAAAGTCAGAATTACGCAAAAGTAAGAAGCACTTGGACAAGAACCCGCACTTCCTTTTGAAGATAATTTACGTAACTACGTCAAATATGGATATGAAACTTATATGAATAAACAGAGAAACATGTGCTCTTTCCAGATAACACCAAGATTGCCAGATTTAGATAAGTTTTCGACCTTTTATGCTCGAATATATGAAGGCATTCTCCTCTACGGGAAAACGACTGCTGTAGCGCAAAGTCAGAATTACGCAAAAGTAGGAAGCAGTTGGACAGGGACCAGCACTTCCTTTTGAAGATATTTTCGGAACTACTTCAAATATGGATATGAAACTTAAATGAATAGATAGGAGCAACATGTGCCCTTTCAGATAACACCAAGATTGCCAGATTGAGACTAATTTTTAGACCTTTTACACTCCAATATATCAAGCATTCTCTGTAGGGGAAAACGACCGCTATAGCGCAAAGTCAGAATTACGCAAAAGTAAGAAGCAATGGACAAAAACCCCGCACTTTCTTTTGCAGATATTCCCAACTACTTCAAATATGGATATGAAACTTATGTGAATAGATAGAGGAACATATGCCCTTTTAGACGAAACCGAGATTGCCATATTTAGATACTTTTTAGACATTTTTACCCTCCATCAAGCATTCTCTGTACGGGAAAGGTACCGCTATAGCGCTAATTTAGAATTACGCAAAAGTAGGAAGCAGTTGGACAAGAACGCACACTTCCTTTTAAAGATATTTTCGTAACTACTTCAAATATGGATATGAAACTTATATGAATAAACAGAGAGACATGTGCTCTTTCAGATAACACCAAGATTGCCAGATTTAGATAAGTTTTCGACCTTTTATGCTCGAATATATGAAGCATTCTCTCTACGGGAAAACGACTGCTGTAGCGCAAAGTCAAGGATTACGCAAAAGTAGGAAGCAGTTGGACAAGAACCCGCACTTCCTTTTGAACATATTTTCGTAACTACTTCAAAAATGGATATGAAACTTATATGATTAGATAGAGGAACATGTGCCCTTTCAGATAACACCAAGATTGCCAGGTTTTGATAATTTTTAGACCATTTACACTCCAATATATCAAGCATTCTCTGTACGGGAAAGGACCGCTAAAGCACAAAGTCAGAATTACGCAAAAGTAGGAAGCAGTTGGACAGGAACCCCGCACTTCCTTTTGAAGACATTTTCGAAACTACCTCAAATATGGATATGAAACTTAATGAATAGATAGAGCAACAGTGGCCCTTTTAGATGAAATAAGATTGTGAGATTTAGATAATTTGTAGACCTTTTAAGCTCGAATATATGAAGCATTCTCTGCACGGGAAAACGACTGCTATAGCGCAAATACAAAATTACGCAAAAGTAGAAGCAGTTGGACAAGAACCAGCACTTCCTTTTGAAGATATTTCCCCAACTACTGCAAATACAGATATGAAACTTATATGAATAGATAGGAACAACATATGCCCTTTTAGACAAAAACCAAGATTGCCAGATTTAGATACTTTTTAGACCTTTTACCCTCCATCAAGCATTCTCTGCAAGGGGAAAACGACCGCTATAGCGCTAAGTCAGAATTACGCAAAAGTAAGAAGCAAATGGACAAAAACCCGCACTTTCTTTTGCAGATTATTCCCCAACTACTTTAAATATGGATATGAAACTTATATGAATAGATAGAGGAACATGTGCCCTTTTAGACGAAACCGAGATTGCCATATTTAGATACTTTTTAGACATTTTACCCTCCATCAAGCATTCTCTGTACGGGAAAAAGGACCGCTATAACGCAAGTAAGAATCTCGCAAAAGTAGGAAGCAGTTGGACAAGAACCCGCACTTCCTTTTAAAGATATTTTTGTAACTACTTCAAATATGGATATGAAACTTATATGAATAGATAGAGGAACATGTGCCCTTTCAGATAACACCAAGATTGCCAGATTCAGATAATTTTTAGACCTTTTAAACTCCATCAAGCATTCTCTGTACGGAAAGGACCGCTACAGCACAAAGTCAGGATTACTCGAAAATAAGACGCAGTTGGACAAGAACCCACACTTCATTTTGCAGATATTTCCCCAACTACTGCAAATATAGATATGAAACTTATATGAATAGATGCAGGAACAATGTGCCCTTTAGACGAAACCAAGATTGTCAGATTTAGAAACTTTTTAGACCTTTTAAGCTCGAATATATTGAAGCATTCTCTGCAAGGGAAAACGACCGCTATAGCGCAAAGTCAGAATTACGCAAAAGTAGGAAGCAGTTGGACAGGAACCCGCACTTCCTTTTGAAGATATTTTCGGAACTACTTCAATATGGATATGAAACTTAAATGAAATAGATAGGAGCAACATGTGCCCTTTCAGATAACACCAAGATTGCCAGGTTTTGATAATTTTTAGACCTTTTACACTCCAATATATCAAGCATTCTCTGTACGGGAAAGGACCGCTACAGCACAAAGTCAGGATTACTCGAAAATAAGACGGCAGTTGGACAAGAACCCACACTTCATTTGGAGATTTTTCCCCACTACTGCATAATATAGATATGAAACTTATATGAATAGATGAAAGAACTGTGCCCTTTTAGACCAAACCAAAGATTGTCAGATTTAGAAACTTTTTTGGACCTTTTAAGCTCGAATATATGAAGCATTCTCTGCAAGGGAAAACGACCGCTATAGCGCAAAGTCAGAATTACGCAAAAGTAAAGAAGCAAATGGACAAAAACCCGCACTTTCTTTTGCAGATATTCCCCAACTACTTCAAATATGGATATGAAACTTATATGAATAGATAGAGGAACATGTGCCCTTTTAGACGAAACCGAGATTGCCATATTTAGAGACTTTTTAGACATTTTACCCTCCATCAAGCATTCTCTGGACGGGAATAGGACCGCTATAAGGCAAAGTAAGAATCTCGCAAAAGTAGATGCAGTTGGAGGATGCAGAACCCGCACTCCCTTTTAGAGATATTTTCCTAACTACTTCCAATATAGATATGAAACTTATATGAATAGATAGAGGAACATGTGCCCTTTCAGATAACACCAAGATTGCCAGGTTTTGATAATTTTTAGACCTTTTACACTCCAATATATCAAGCATTCTCTGTACGGGAAAGGACCGCTACAGCACAAAGTCAGGATTACTCGAAAATAAGACGCAGTTGGACAAGAACCCACACTTCATTTTGCAGATATTTCCCCAACTACTGCAAATATAGATATGAAAACGTATATGAATAGATGCAGGAACATGTGCCCTTTTAGACGAAACCAAGATTGTCAGATTTAGAAACTTTTTAGACCTTTTAAGCTCGAATATATGAAGCATTCTCTGCAAGGGAAAACGACCGCTATAGCGCAAAGTCAGAATTACGCAAAAGTAGGAAGCAGTTGGACAGGAACCCGCACTTCCTTTTGAAGATATTTTCGGAACTACTTCAAATATGGATATGAAACTAAATGAATAGATAGGAGCAACATGTGCCCTTTCAGATAAACACCAAGATTGCCAGGTTTTGATAATTTTTAGACCTTTTTACACTCCAATATATCAAGCATCCGCTGTACGGGAAAGGACCGCTCCAGCACAAAGTCAGGATTACTCGAAAATAAGACGCAGTTGGACAAGAACCCACACTTCATTTGGAGATTTTTCCCCAACTACTGCATAATATAGATATGAAACTTATATGAATAAATGAAAGAACATGTGCCCTTTTAGACGAAACCAAGATTGTCAGATTTAGAAACTTTTTTGGACCTTTTAAGCTCGAATATATGAAGCATTCTCTGCAAGGGAAAACGACCGCTATAGCGCAAAAGTCAGAAATTATGCAAAAGTAAGAAGCAAATGGACAAAAACCCGCACTTTCTTTTGCAGATATTCCCCAACTACTTCCAAATATGGTTATGAAACTTATATGAATAGATAGAGGAACATGTGCCCTTTTAGACGAAACCGAGATTGCCATATTTAGATACTTTTTAGACATTTTTACCCTCCATCAAGCATTCCTGTACGGGAAAAGGACCGCTATAACGCAAAGTAAGAATCTCGCAAAAGTAGGATGCAGTTGGAGGATGCAGAACCCCGCACTCCCTTTTAGAGACATTTTCCTAACTACGTCCAATATGGATATGAAACTTATATGAATAGATAGAGGAACATGTGCCCCTTTCAGATAACACCAAAGATTGCCAGGTTTTGATAATTTTTAGACCTTTTACACTCCAATATATCAAGCATTCTCTGTACGGGAAAGGACCGCTACAGCACAAAGTCAGGATTACTCGAAAATAAGACGCAGTTGGACAAGAACCCACACTTCATTTGGAGATATTTCCCCAACTACTGCAAATATAGATATGAAACTTATATGAATAGATTCAGGAACATGTGCCCTTTTAGACGAAACCAAGATTGTCAGATTTAGAAACTTTTTAGGACCTTTTAAGCTCGAATATATGAAGCATTCTCTGTACGGGAAAAGGACCGCTATAGCGCAAAGTTAGAATTACGCAAAAGTACGAAGCAGTTGGACAAGAACCCGCACTTCCTTTTGAAGATATTTTACGTAGCTACTTCAAATATGGATATGAAACTTATATGAATAAATAGAGGAACATGTGCCTTTTCAGATAACACCACGATTGCCAGATGTAGATAATTTTTAGACCTTTTATGCTCGAATATATGAAACATTCTCTGTACGGGAAAACGACTGCTGTAGCGCAAAGTGAGAATTACGCAAAAGTAGGAAGCAGTTGGACAAGAACCCGCACTTCCTTTTGCAGATACCTTCGTAACTACTTCAAATATGGATATGAAACTTAAATGAATAGATAGAGGAACATGTGCCCTTTCAGATAACACCAAGATTGCCAGATTCAGATAATTTTTAGACCTTTTTACACTCCAATATATCAAGCATTCTCTGTACGGGAAAGGGACTGCTACAGCACAAAGTCAGGGATTACTCGAAAATAAGACGCAGTTGGACAAGAACCCACACTTCATTTGGAGATTTTTCCCCAACTACTGCATAATATAGATATGAAACTTATATGAATAGATGAAAGAACATGTGCCCATTTAGACGAAACCAAGATTAGTCAGATTTAGAAACTTTTTGGACCTTTTAAGCTCGAATATATGAGCTTTCTCTGCAAGGGAAAAACGACCGCTATAGCGCAAAGTCAGAATTACGCAAAAGTAAGAAGCAAATGGACAAAAACCCGCACTTTCTTTTGCAGATTATTCCCGAACTACTTCAAATATGGATATGAAACTTATATGAATAGATAGAGGAACATGTTCCCTTTTAGACGAAACCGAGATTGCCATATTTAGATACTTTTTAGACATTTTACCCTCCATCAAGCATTCTCTGTACGGGAAAAGGACCGCTATAACGCAAAGTAAGAATCTCGCAAAAGTAGGATGCAGTTGGAGGATGCAGAACCCGCACTCCCTTTTAGAGACATTTTCCTAACTACTTCCAATATGGATATGAAACTTATATGAATAGATAGAGGAACATGTGCCCTTTCAGATAACACCAAGATTGCCAGGTTTTGATAATGTTTAGACCTTTTACACTCGAATATATCAAGCATTCTCTGTACGGGGAAAGGACCGCTACAGCACAAAAGTCAGGATTACTCGAAAATAAGACGCAGGTGGACAAGAACCCACACTTCCTTTGCAGAAAATTCCCCAACTAACTGCAAATATAGATATGAAACTTATATGAATAGATGCAGGAACATGTGCCCTTTTAGAGAAAACCAAGATTGTCAGATTTAGAAACTTTTTAGACCTTTTAAGCTCGAATATATGAAGCATTCTCTGCAAGGGAAAACGACCCGCTATAGCGCAAAGTCAGAATTACGCAGAAGTAGGAAGCAGTTGGACAAAACACCCCGCACTTCCTTTTGCAGATATTTCCCCAACAGATAGAGGAACATATGCCCTCTCAGATAACACCAAGATTGCAAGATTAGATAATTTTTAGACCTTTTATGCTCGAATATATGAAGCATTCTCTGTACGGGAAAACGACTGCTGTAGCGCAAAGTCAGAATTACGCAAAAGTAGGGAGCAGTTGGACAGGAACCCGCACTTCCTTTTGAAGATATTTTCGTAACTACTTCAAATATGGATATGAAACTTAAATGAATAGATACAGGAACATGTGCCCTTTTAGATGAAATAAAGATTGCCAGATTTATATACTTTTTAGACCTTTTATGCTCGGATGTATGAAGCATTCTCTGTACGGGAAAACGACTGCTGTAGCGCAAAGTCAGAATTACGCAAAAGTAGGGAGCAGTTGGACAAGAACCCGCACTTCCTTTTGCAGATATTTTCGTAACTACTGAAAATATAGATATGAAACTTATGTGATAGATAGAGAAAACATGTGCCCTTTCCAAAAAACACCACGATTGCCAGATTTAGATACTTTTTAGACCTTTTATGCTCCAATATATGAAGCATTTTCTCTACGGGAAAACCACTGCTGTAGCGCAAAGTCAGAATTACGCAAAAAGAGAAAGCAAATGGACAAAACCCGCACTTCCTTTTGCAGATATTTTCGTAAGTACTGCAAATATAGATATGAAACTTATATGAATAGATAGGAGCATTATGTGCCCTTTTTAATGAAACCAAGATTGTCAGATTTAGATATTTTTTAGACCTTTTATGCTCGAATATAAGAAACAACTCTCTACGGGAAAACGACTGCTGTAGCGCAAAGTCAGAATTACGCAAAAAAAGGAAGCAAATGGACAAGAACCCGCACTTCATTTTGCAGATATTTTCCCAACTACTGCAAATATAGATATGAAACTTATATGTATAGATAAAGGAACATGTGTCCTTTTTAACAAAACCAAGATTGCCAGATTTGGATACTTTTTAGACCTTTTATGCTCGAAATATATGAAGCATTCTCTCTACGGGAAAACCACTGCTGCAGTGCAGAGTCAGAATTACTCGAATATAGGAGGCAGTTGGAAGAAAAACCTGCACTTCCTTTTGCAAATATTTCCCCAATTACTGCTAATATATATAGGAAACTTATATGAATAGATAGAGGAACATGTGTCCTTCCGATGACACCAAGATTGCCAGATTTAGATAATTTTTAGACATTTTATGCTCGAATATATGAAGCATTCTCTGTACGGGACAACGACTTCTGTAGCGCAAAGTCAGAATTACGCAAAAGTAGGAAGCAGTTGGACAGGAACCCGCACTTCCTTTTGCAGATATTTTCGTAACTACTGCAAATATAGATCTGAAACTTTTATGAATAGATAGAAGCAACACGTGCCCTTTTAGACTAAACCAAGTTTGCCAGATTTAGATACTTTTTAGACCTTTTACACTCCATCAAGCATTCTCTGTACAGGGAAAGGACCGCTATAGCGTTAATTCAGAATTACTCAAAAGTAGGAAGCAGTAGTACAAGAACCCGCACTTCCTTTTGCAGATATTTCTGTAACTGCTTCAAATATGGATATGACACTTATATGAAAAGATAGGAGCAACATGTGCCCTTTTCGATGAAACCAAGATTGCCAGATTTAGACACTTTTAGACCAAATATGCTCGAATATATGAAAAATTTTCTATACGAGAAAATGACTGCTGTAGCTCAAAGTCAGAATTAAGCAAAAGGAGGAAGCAGTTAGACAGGAACCCGCACTTCCTTTTGAAGATATTGTCGTAACTACTTCAAATATGGATATGAAATTTATATGAATGGATAGAACGACTTGTGCCCTTTCAGATAA
Organism: Acanthaster planci; assembly: GCF_054643075.1. Taxonomy (NCBI): domain Eukaryota; kingdom Metazoa; phylum Echinodermata; class Asteroidea; order Valvatida; family Acanthasteridae; genus Acanthaster; species Acanthaster planci. The sequence goes on from NC_141784.1 coordinate 12,374,564, forward strand.
CACCAAGATTGCCAGATTTTGATAATTTTTAGACCTTTACACTCCAATATATCAAGTATTCTCTGCTACGGGAAAACGACCCGCTACGGCACAAAGTCAGAATTACGCAAAAGTAGGAAGCAGTTGGACAAAAACCAGCACTTCCTTTTGCAGTTATTTCCCCAACTACTGCAAATATGGATATGAAACTTATATGAATAGATAGAACAACTTGTGCCCTTTCAGATCACACTACGATTGCCAGATTTAGGTAATTTTTAGACCTTTTATGCTCGAATATATAAAGCCATTCTCTCTACGGGAAAAGGGCCGCTACAGCGCAAAGTCAGAAAAAAGGAAGCAAAAGTAGGAAGCAGTTGGACAAGAACCCAGCACTTCCTTTTGCAGATATTTTCGTAATAACTTTAAATATGGATATGAAACTTATATGAATAGAAAGAGCAACCTGTGCCCTTTCGGCTAACACCACGATTGCAAAATTTAGATACTTTTTAGACCTTTTATGCTCGAATATATAAAGCATTCTCTGAACGGGAAAACGACCGCTGTAGCGCAAAGTCAGAATTACGCAAAAGTAGCAAGCAGTTGGACAGGAACCTGCACTTCCTTTTGAGAATAATTTCGTAACTACTTCAAATATGGATATGAAACTTAAATGAATAGATAGAGGAACATGTGCCCTTTTAGACAAAACAGAGATTGCCAGATTTAGATACTTTTTAGACCTTTTATGCTCGACTATATGAAGCATTCTCTCTATGGGAAAACCACTGCTGCAGCACAAAGTCAAAATTACTCGAATATAGGAGGCAGTTGGACAAGAACCTGCACTTCCTTTTCAGATATTTTCGTAACTACTTAAAAATGGATATGAAACTTATATGAATAGATAGAGGAACATGTGCCCTTTAAGACGAGACCAAGATTGTCAGATTTAGATATTTTTTAGACCTTTTATGCTCGAATATATGAAACATTATCTGTTCGGGAAAAGGACTGCTACAGCGAAAAGTCAGAATTAAGCAAAAGTACGAAGCAGTTGGACAAGTACCCGCACTTCCTTTGGAGATATTTTCGTAACTACTTCAAATATGGATATGAAACTTATGTGAATAGCTAGTGGAACATGTGCCCTTTTAGACAAAACCAAGATTGTCAGATTTAGATACTTTTCAGACCTTTTATGCTCGAATATATGAAGCATTCTCTCCACGGGAAAACGACCACTATAGCGCAAAGTCAGAATTACACAAAAGTAGCATGCAGTTGGGCAAGAACCCGCACTTCCTTTTGAAGATATTTTCGTAACTACTTCAAATATGGATATGAGACTTATATGATAAGATAGAGCAACTTGTGCCCTTTCAGATAACACCAATATTGCTAGATTTTGATAATTTTTAGACCTTTTACACTCCAATATATCAAGCATTCTCTGTACGGGAAAAGGACCGCTGCAGCGCATAGTCAGAATTACTCGAAAATAGGAGGCAGTCAGACAAGAACTTGCACTTCCTTTTGCAGCTCTTTCCTTAACTACTCCCAATATGGATATGAAAGTGATATGAATAGTTAGGGGAGCATGTGGCCTTTCAGATGACACCAAGATTGCCAGATTTAGATAATTGTTAGACCTTTTCTGCTCGATTACATGAAGCATTCTCTTTACGGGAAAACGACTGCCGTAGCGCAAAGTCAGAATTACGCAAAAGTAGGAAGCAGTTGGACAAGAACCCGCACTTCCTTTTGCAGATATTTTCGTAACTACTGCAAATATAGATCTGAAACTTTTATGAATAGATAGAACAACTTGTGCCCTTTCAGATAACACTACGATTGCCAGATTTATGTAATTTTTAGACCTTTTATGCTCGAATATATAAAGCATTTTCTGTACGGGAAGCGACTGCAGTAGCGCAAAGTCAGAATTACGAAAATTAGGAAGCAGTTGGACAAGAACCCGCACTTCATTTTGCAGATTTTTCCCCAACTACTGCAAATATAGATATGAAACTTATATGAATAGCTAGGGGAACATGTTCCCTTTTAGACGAAACCAAGATTGTCAGATTTAGATACTTTTTAGACCTTTTACACTCCATCAAGCATTCTCTCTACAGAAAAGGACAGCTATAGCGCTAAGTCAGAATTATGCAAAAGTAGGAAGCAGTTGGACAAGAACCCGCACTTCCTTTTGCAGATATTTCCGTAACTACTTCAAATATGTATATGAAACTTATATGATTAGATAGAGAAACATGTGCTCTTTCCGAAGACACTAAGATTGTCAGACTTCGATAATTTTTAGATCTTTTAACTCCAATATATCAAGCAATCTCTGTACGGGAAAAGGACCGCTAAAGTACAAGTCTGAATTAGTCGAAAATACGAGGCAGTTGGACAAGAACCCGCACTTCAATTTGCAGATATTTCCCCAACTACTGCAAATATAGATATGAAACTTATATGAATAGATGGAGGAACATGTGCCCTGTTAGACTAAACCAAGATTGTCAGATTTAGAAACTTTTTAGACCTTTTAAACTCGAATATATGAAGCATTCACTGTACGGGAAAACCACCACTATAGCGCAAAGTCAGAATTACACAAAAGTAGCATGCAGTTGGACAAGAACCTGCCACTTCCTTTTGCAGATATTTTTTTGTAACTACTTCAAATATGGATAGGAGACTTATATGAATAGATAGAGCAACATGTGCCCCTTTCAGATAACACCAAGATTTCCAGATTTTGATAATTTATAGACCTTTTACATTCCAATATATCAAACATTCTTTGTACGGGAAAAGGACTGCTACCGACGCAAAGTCAGAATTACTCGAAAATAGGAGCAGTTGGACAAGAACCCGCACTTCCTTTTGAGAATATTTTCGTAACCACTTCAAATATGGATATGAAACTTATATGAATAGATAGAGGAACATGTGCCCTTTCAGATAACACCAAGATTGCCAGATTCAGATAATTTTTAGACCTTTTAAACTCCATCAAGCATTCTCTGTACGGGAAAACGACTGCTGTAGCGCAAAGTCAGAATTACGCAAAAGTAGGAAGCAGTTGGACAAGAACCCGCACTTCCTTTTGAGAATATTTTCGTAACCACTTCAAATATGGATATGAAACTTATATGAATAGATAGAGGAACATATGCCCTTTAGGATAACACCAAGATTGCAAGATTTAGATAATTTTTAGACCTTTTATGTTCGAATATATGAATCATTTTCTGTACGTGGAGCGACTGCAGTAGCGCAAAGTCAGAATTACGAAAATTAGGAAGCAGTTCGACAAGAACCTGCACTTCCTTTTGCGGATGTTTCCCTGATACTGCAAATATGGATATGAAACTTTTATGATAGCTAGAGGAACATGTGCCCTTTTAGACGAAACCAAGATTGTCAGATTTAGATACTTTTAGACCTTTTACACTCCATCAAGCATTCTCTCTACAGAAAAGGACAGCTATAGCGCTAAGTCAGAATTATGCAAAAGTAGGAAGCAGTTGGGACAAGAACCCGCACTTCCTTTTGCAGATATTTCCGTAACTACTTCAAATATGTATATGAAACTTATATGATTAGATAGAGAAACATTGTGCTCTTTCCGAAGACACTAAGATTGTCAGACTTCGATAATTTTTAGATCTTTTCACTCCAATATATCAAGCAATTCTCTGTACGGAAAAAGGACCGCTAAAGTACAAAGTCTGAATTACTCGAAAATACGAGGCAGTTGGACAAGAACCCGCACTTCAATTTGCAGATATTTCCCCAACTACTGCAAATATAGATATGAAACTTATATGAATAGATGGAGGAACATGTGCCCTGTTAGACTAAACCAAGATTGTCAGATTTAGAAACTTTTTAGACCTTTTAAACTCGAATATATGAAGCAATTCACTGTACGGGAAAAACCACCGCTATAGCGCAAAGTCAGAATTACTCAAAAGGAGGAAGCAGCTGGACAAGAACCTGCACTTACTTTAGCAGATATTTTCGTAAATACTTCAAATATTGATATGAAACTTATATTAAGATATAGAGCAACATGTGCCCTTTCATAAAGCTACAAGATTGCCAGATTTTGATAATTTTTAGACCTTTTACACTCCAATATATGAAGCATTCTCTGTAGGGGAAAACGACCACTACGGCGCAAAGTATGAATTACTCGAAAATAGGAGGCAGTTGGACAAGAACCCGCACTTCCTTTTGCAGATACTTCCCCAACTACTTCAAACATGGATATGAAACTTATATGAATAAAAAGAGGAACATGTGCCCTTTAGTTGAAACCAAGATTGCCAGATTTTTATAAATTTTAGACCTTTTAAACTGCAATATATCAAGCAATCTCTGTACTGGAAAAGGACCGCTACAGCGCAAAGTCAGAATTTCGCAAAAGTACGAAGCAGTTGGACAAGAACCCGCACTTCCTTTTGTAGATATTTCCCCAACTAATGCAAGTATAGATATGAAACTTATATGAAAAGAAAGAGGAACATGTGCCCTTTTAGATAACACCAAGATTGCCAGATTTAGATACTTTTTAGACCTTTTATGCTCGGATATATGAAACATCTCTGACCGGGAAAAGGACATCTACAGCGAAAAGATGCTGTAGCGCAAAGTCAGAATTACTCAAAAGGAGAAGGCAGTTGGACAAGAACCGCACTTTTGCAGATATTTTCGTAACTACTTCAAATATGGATAGGAAACTTATATGAAGATATAGAGCAACATGTGCCCTTTCAGAAAGCTACAAGATTGGCCAGATTTTGATACTTTTTAGACCTTTACAACTCCAATATATCAAGCATTTTTTGTACAGGAAAAGGACCGCTACAGCGCAAAGTCAGAATTACTCGAAAATAGGAGGCAGTTGGACAAGAACGCGCACTTCCTTTTGCAGATATTTTCTTAACTACTTGAAATATGGATATGAACCTCATATGAATAGATAGAAACAACATGTGCCCTTTCAGATAACACCAAGATTGCCAGATTTTTATAATATTTAGACCTTTTACACTCCAATATATCAAGTATTCTCTGTAGGGGAAAACGACCACTATAGCACAAAGTCAGAATTACGGAAAAGTAGGAAGGAGTTGGACAAGAACCCGCTTTTCCTTTTGCAGATATTTTCGTGACTACTGCAAATATAGATTTGAAACTTGTATCAATACATAAAGCAATATTTGCCCTTTCAGATGACACCAAGATTGCCAGATTTAGAAACTTTTTAGACCTTTTATGCTCGAATATATGAAACATTCTCTCTACGGGAAAACCACCGCTATAGCAATAAGTCAGAATTACGCAGTGGTAGGAAGCAGTTGGACAAGAACCTGCACTTCCTTTTGCAAATATTTCCCCAACTACTTCAAATATATATATGAAACTTATATAAATAGATAGAGGAACATGTGCCCTTTTAGACAAAACCACGATTGCCAAATTTAGATACTTTTTAGACCTTTTACACTCAATCAAGCATTCTCTGTACGGAAAAGGACAGCTATAGCGCTAAGTCAGAATTACGAAAAAATAGGAAGCAGTTGGACAAGAACCCGCACTTCCTTTTGCAGATATTTTCGTAACTACTTCAAATATGGATATGAAACTATATGAATAGATGAAGGAACATGTGCCCTTTTAGACGAAACCAAGATTGCCATGATTTAGATACCACTGCTACAGCGCAAAGTCAGAATTACGCAAAAGTAGGAAGCAGTTGGACAGGATCCTGCACTTCCTTTTGCAGATATTCTCGTAACTACTTCAAATATAGATATGAAACCTATAGAAATAGATGGAGCAACATGAGCCCTTTCCAATAACACCAAGATTGCCAGATTTAGATACTTTTTAGACCTTTAATGCTCCAATATATATCAAGCACTCTCTGTACGGGAAAAGGACCGCTATAGCGCAAAGTCAGATATACGGAAAAGTCGGATGCAGTTGGACAAGAAACTCACACTTCTTTTTGCAGATATTTCCCCAAATACTGCAAGTATAGATATGAAACTTATATGAATACGTAAAGCAACATTTGCCCTTTAAGATGGCACCAAGATTGTCAGATCTTGATATTTTTTAGACATTTGTGCTCCAATATTTCAAGCATTCTCTGTACGGGAAAAGGACTGCTACAGCACAAAGTCAGAATTACTCGAAAAAAGGAGGCAGTTGGACAAAAACCCGCACTTCGTTTTGCAGATATTTCCCCAACTACTTCGAAAATGGATACGAAACTTATATGAATAAATAGAGGAACATGCGCCCTTTTGGAAGAAACCAAGATTGCCATTTTAGATACTTTTTAGACCTTTTACACTCCAATATATGAAGCATTCTCTGTACTGGAAAACCACTGGTGTAGCGCAAAGTCAGAATTACGCAAAAAGAGGAAGCAAATGGACAAGAACCCGCACTTCCTTTTTCAGATATTTTCGTAAGTACTTCACGTACGGATTTTAAACTTATATGATTAGATAGAGCTACTTGTGCCCTTTCTCTGTACAGGAAAAGGACCGCTATAGTGCTAAGTCAGAATTACGCAGAAGTAGGAAGCAGTTGGACAAGAACCCGCACTTCCTTTTGCAGATATATAACCAACTACTGCAAATATAGATATGAAACTTATATAAATAGATAGAAGAACATGTACCCTTTTAGACAAAACCAAGATTGTCAGCTTTAGATACTTTTTGGACCTTTTATGCTCGAATATATGAAACATTCTCTGTACGGGAAAACGACCGCTATAGCGCATAGTCAGAATTACGCAAAAGTAGGAAGCTGTTTGACAAGAACCCACACTTCCTTTTGAGGATATTTTCGTAACTACTTCAAATATGGATATGAAACTTATATGAATAGATAAAGCAGCATGTTTCCCCTTCCGATAACACCAAGATTGCCAGATTTAGATACTTTTTAGACCTTTTACGCTCGAATATATCACGCCTTCTCTGTACGGGAAAAGGACCGCTATAGCGCAAAGTCAGATTTACGGAAAAGTAGTATGCAGTTGGACTATAACTCGCACTTCTTTTTGCAAATATAGATATGAAACTTATATGAATACGTAAAGCAACATGTGCCCTTTTAGTCGAAACCAAGATTGCCAGATTTAGATAATTTTTAGACCTTTTGTGCTCCATTATATCAAGCATTCTCTATACGGGAAAACCACCGCTACGGCAAAAAGTCAGAATTACTCGAAAATAAGAGGCAGTGGGACAAAAACCCACACATCCTTTTGCAGATATATCCTCAACTACTCCAAATATAGATATGAAACTTATATGAATAGATAGATGAACATATGCCCTTTTAGACAAAACCAAGATTGCCGGATTAGATACTTTTAAGACCTTTTACACTCCATCAAGCATTCTCTGTACGGGAAAAGGACTGCTACAGCACAAAGTCAGAATTACTCGAAAAAAGGAGGCAGTTGGACAAAAACCCGCACTTCGTTTTGCAGATATTTCCCCAACTACTGCAAAATATAGATATGAATCTTATGTCAATAGATGGAGGAACATGTGCCCTGTTAGACTAAACCAAGATTGTCAGATTTAGAAACCTTTTAGACCTTTTAAGCTCGAATATATGAAGCATTCTCTGTACTGGAAAACCACCACCTATAGCGCAAAGTCAGAATTACTCAAAAAGGAGGAAGGAGTTGGACAAGAACCCGCACTTCCTTTTGCAGATATTTTCGTAACTATTTCAAATATGGATATGAAACTTATATGAACAGATAGAGCAACATGTGCCCTTTCAGATAGCAACAAGGATTGCCAGATTTAGATACTTTTTAGACATTTTACACTCCAATATATGAAGCATTCTCTGTACGGGAAAACGACCACTACGGAGCAAAGTATGAATTACTCGGAAATAAGAGGCAGTTGGACAAGAACCCCGCACTTTCTTTTGCAGATATTTCCCCAACTACTTCAAACATGGATATGAAACTATATGAATAAATAGAGCAACATGTGCCCCTCAGACGAAACCAGGATTGCCAGATTTTTATAATTTTTAGACCTTTTATGCTCAAATATATGAAGCATTCGGGAAAACGACTCGCAAAGCGCAAAGTCAGATTTACGCAAAGTTATATGAATAAATAGAGGAACATGAGCCCTTGTAGACAAAACCAAGATTGCCAGATTTAGATACTTTTTAGACCTTTTATGCTCGAATATGTGAAACATTCTCAGTACGGGAAAACGACCTCTATAGCGCAAAGTCAGAATTACGCAAAAGTAGGAAGCAGTTGGACAGGAAGCCGCACTTCTTTTTGCAGATATTTTGGTAACTACTTCAAATATGGATATGAAACTTATATGATTAGATAGAGCAACATGTGCCCTTTCCGATAACACCACGATTGCCAGATTTAGATACTTTTTAGACCTTTTATGCTCGAATATATGAAGCATTCTCTCTACGGGAAAACCACTGCTGCAGCACAATGTCAAAATTACTCGAACATAGGAGGCAGTTGGACAAGAACCCGCACTTCCTTTTGCAGATATTTTTCCAACTACTGCAAATATAGATATGAAACTTATATGAAAAGATAGAAGAACATGTGCCCTTTTAGACAAAACCAAGATTGCCAGATTTAGATACTTTTTAGACCTTTTATGCTCGAATATATGAAGCATTCTCTCTACGGGAAAACGACAGCTGTAGCGCAAAGTCAGATTTACGGAAAAGTAGGAGGCAGTTGTACAGGAACCCTCACTTCCTTTTGCAGATATTTTCCCAACTACTGCAAATATAGATATGAAACTTATATGAAAAGATAGAGATACATGTGCCCTTTTAGACGAAACCAAGATTGCCAGATTTAGATACTTTTAAGACCTTTTACCCTCCATCAAGCATTCTCTGTACGCAAAAAGGACCGCTATAGCACAAAGTCAGAATTAAACAAAAGTAGCCCGCAGTTGGGCAAGAGCAAGCACTTCCTTTTGCAGATATTTCCCCAACTACTGCAAATATGAATATGAAACTTATATGAATAGATAGAGCAACATGTGCCCTTTCAGATAACACCAAGATTGCCAGATTTTGATAATTTTTAGACCTTTTACACTTCAATATATCAAGCATTCTCTGTACGGGAAAAGGACCGCTACAGCGCTAAGTCAGAATTACGCAAAATTAGGAAGCAGTTGGACAAGAACCCGCACTTCCTTTGCAGATATTTTCGTAACTACTTCAAATATGGATATGAAACTTATATGAATAGATAGAGCAACATGTGCCCTTTCCGATAACACCACGATTGCCAGATTTCGATACTTTCTAGACCTTTTATGCTCGAATATATGAAACATTCTCTTTACGGGAAAACGACCGCTATAGCGCAAAGTCAGAATTACGCAAAAGTAGGAAGCAATTGGACAAGAAACCCGCACTGCCTTTTGCAGATATTTTCGTAACTACTTCAAATATGGATATGAAACTTATATGAATAGATAGAACGAATTTTGCCCTTTCAGATAACACCAAGATTGCAAGATTTTGAAATTTTTTAGACCTTTTACACTCCAATATATCAAGCATTCTCTGTACGGGAAAAGGACCGCTACAGCGCAAAGTCAGAATTACGCAAAAGTACCATGCAGTTGGGCAAGAACCCGCACTTCCTTTTGCAGATATTTCCCCAACTACTTAAAAAATGGATATGAAACGTATATGAATAAATAGAGGAACATGTGCCCTTTCAGATAACATCAAGATTGCCAGATTTAGATAATTTTTAGACCTTTTGTGCTCCAATATATCAAGCATTCTCTGTACGGGAAAACGACCACTACGGCACAAAGTCAGAATTACTCGAAAATAAGAGGCAGTTGGACAAGTACCCGCTTTTCCTTTTGCAGATATTTCCCAAACTACTTCGAAAATGGATACGAAACTTATATGAATAAATAGAGGAACATGTGCACTTTTGGAAGAAACCGAGATTGCCATATTTAGATACTTTTTAGACCTTTTACACTCCAATATATGAAGCCTTCTCTGCACGGGAAAACGACAGCTGTAGTGCAAAGTTAGAATTACGCAAAAGTAGCATGCAGTTGGACAAGAACCCGCACTTCCTTTTGCAGATATTTTCGTAACTACTTCAAATATGGATATGAAAGTTATATGAATAGATAGAGGAACATGTGCCCTTTCAGATAAAACCAAGATTGCCAGATTTAGATTCTTTTTAGACCTTTTACACTCCATCAAGCATTCTCTGTATAGGAAAAGGACCGCTATAGCGCTAAGTCAAAATTACGCAGAAGTAGGAAGCAGTTGGACAAGAACCCGCAGTTCCTTTTGCAGATGTATAACCAACTACTGCAAATATGGATATGAAACTTATGTGAATAGATAGAGGAACATGTGCTCTTTCAGATAACACCAAGATTGCCAGATTCAGATAATTTTTAGACCTTTATGCTCGAATATATGAAGCATTCTCTCTACTGGAAAACCACTGCTGTAGCGCAAAGTCAGAATTACGCAAAAAGAGGAAGCAAATGGACAAGAACCCGCACTTCATTTTGAGAATAATTTCGTAACTACTTCAAATATGGATATGAAACTTAAATGAATAGATAGGAGCAACATATGCCCTTTTAGATAACACAAAGATTGCCAGATTTAGATACTTTTTAGACCTTTTACACTCCAATATATCAAGCCTTCTCTGTTCGGAAAAAAGGACCGCTACAGCGCAAAGTCAGAAATACTCGAAAATATGAGTCCTTTGGACAAGAGCAAGCACTTCCTTTTGCAGATATTTCCCCAACTACTGCAAATATGAATATGAAACTTATATGAATAGATAGAGCAACATGTGCCCTTTCAAATAACACCAAGATTGCCAGATTTTGATAATTTTCAGACCTTTTACACTTCAATATATCAAGCATTCTCTGTACGGGAAAAGGACCGCTACAGCGCCAAGTCAGAATTACTCGAAAATAGAAAGCAGTTGGACAAGAACCTGCACTTCCTTTTGCAGATATTTCCCCAACTACTGAAAAATATAGATATGAAACTTATATGAATAGATAGAGGAACATGTGCCCTTTTAGATGAAATAAATATTGCGAGATTTAGATAATTTTTTGGCCTTTTACCCTCCATCAAGCATTCTCTGTACGGGAAAAGGACCGCTGCACAGCAACGTCTGAAATACTCGAAAATGGGAGGCCGTTGGATAAGAACCTGCACTTTCTTTTGCAGATATTTCCCAAACTACTGAAAAATATAGATATGAAACTTATATGAATAGATAGAGGAACCTGTGCCCTTTTAGATGAAATAAATATTGCGAGATTTAGATAATTTTTTGGCCTTTCATGCTCGAATATATGAAGCATTCTGTCTACGGGAAAACGACTGCTACAGCGCAAAGTCAGAATTACTCGAAAATAGGAGGCAGTTGGACATGAACCCGCCCTTCCTTTTGCAGATATTTCTCCAATTACTGCAAATAGAGATATTAAACTTAAATGAATAGATAGAGCAACATGTGCCCTTTTAGATGAAATAAAGATTGCCAGATTTAGATACTTTTTAGACCTTTTACCCTCCATCAAGCATTCTCTGTACGGGAAAAGGACAGCTACAGCGGAAAGTCAGAATTACGCAAGAGTAGGAAGCAGTTGGACAAGAACCCGCACTTCCTTTTACAGATATTTTTGTAACTACCTGAGATATGGATATGAAACTTATTTGAAAATATAGAGGAACATGTGCCCTTTTAGACGATACCAAGATTGCCAGATTTAGATACTTTTTAGACCTTTTACCCTCCATCAAGCATTATCTGTACGGGAAAAGGACTGCTATAGAGCAAAGTAAGAATCTCGTAAAAGTAGGAAGCAGTTGGAGGATGCAGAACCCGCACTTCCTTTTAAAGATATTTTCGTAACTACTTCAAATATGGATATGAAACTTATATGAATAGATAGAGGAACATATGCCCTTTAGGATAACACCAAGATTGCAAGATTTAGATAATTTTTAGACCTTTTATGCTCGAATATATGAAGCATTCTCTCTACGGGAAAACGACTGCTGTAGCGCAAAGTCAGAATTACGCAAAAGTAAGAAGCAGTTGGACAGGAACCCGCACTTCCTTTTGAAGATATTTTCGTAATTACTTCAAATATGGATATGAAACTTAAATGAATAGATAGGAGCAACATGTGCCCTTTCAGATAACACCAAGATTGCCAGATTGAGATAATTGTTAGACCTTTTATGCTCCAATATATGAAGCATTCTCTGTACGGGAAAACGACTGCTGTAGCGCCAAGTCAGAATTACGCAAAAGTAGGAAGCAGTTGGACAGGAACCCGCACTTCCTTTTGCAGATATTTTTCCAACTACTGCAAATATAGATATGAAACTTATATGAAAAGATAGAGGAACATGTGTCCTTTTAAACGAAACCAAGATTGCCAAAATTCGATACTTGTTAGACCTTTTACCCTCCATCAAGCATTCTTTGTACTGGAAAAGGACCGCTATAGCGCTAAGTCAGAATTACGCAAAAGTAGGAAGCAGTTGGACAAGAACCCGCACTTCCTTTTGAAAATATTTTCGTAACTACTTCAAATATGGATATGAAACTTATATGAATAGATAGAGGAACATTTGCCCTTTCAGATTACACCAAGATTGCCAGATTTAGATACTTTTTAGACCTTTTATGCTCGAATATATGAAACATTCTCTGTACGGGAAAACGACTGCTGTAGCGGAAAGTCAGAATTACGCAAAAGTAGGAAGCATTTGGACAAGAACCCGCACTTCCTTTTGAAAATATTTTCGTAACTACCTCAAATATGGATATGAAACTTAAATGAATAGATAGAGGAACATGTGCCCTCTTTAGATGAAATAAAGACTGCGAGATCTAGATAATTTTTAGACCTTTTAAGCTGGAATATATGAAACATTCTCTGTACAGGAAAACGACTGCTGTAGCGCAAAGTCAGAATTACGCAAAAGTAGGAAGCAGTTGGACAGGAACCCGCACTTCCTTTTGAAGATATTTTCGTAACTACTTCAAATATGGATATGAAACTTAAATGAATAGATAGAGGAACATGTGCCCTTTTAGATGAAATAAAGATTGCCAGATTTGGATAATTTTAGACCTATTATGCTCAAATATATGAAGCATTCTCTGTACGGGAAAACGACTGCTGTAGCGCAAAGTCAGAATTACGCAAAAGTAGCAAGCAGTTGGACAGGAACCCGCACTTCCTTTTGAAGATATTTTCGTAAATACTTCAAATATGGATATGAAACTTATATGAAAAGATAGAGGAACATGTGCCCTTTCAGATAACACCAAGATTGCCAGATTTAGATACTTTTTAGACCTTTTATGCTCGAATATATGAAGCATTCTCTCTTCGGGAAAACGACTGCTGTAGCGCAAAGTCAAAATTACGCAAAAAGAGGAAGCAAATGGACAGGAACCCGCACTTCCTTTTGCAGATATTTTCCTAACTATTGAAAACATAGATATGAAACTTATATGAATAGATAGAGCAACATGTGCCCTTTTAGAGAAAATTAAGATCGCCAGATTTCGATACTTCTTAGATCTTTTATGCTCGAATATATGAAGCATTTTCTTTACGGGAAAAGGACCGCTACAGCGCAAAGTCAGAAATTTTCGAAAATAGGAGGCCGTTGGACAAGAACCCGCACTTCCGTTTGGAGATATTTCCCCACCTACTGCAAATATAGATATGAAACTTATATGAATAAATAGAGGAACATGTGCCCTTTTAGATGACACCTAGATGGTCAGATTAGGTACCTTTTAGACCTTTTATGCTCGAATATATGAATCATTCTCTCAACGGGAAAACGACAGCTGTAGCGCTAAGTCAGAATTACGCAAAAGTAGGAAGCAGTTGGACAAGAACCCGCACTTCCTTTTGAGAATATTTTCGTAACTACTTCAAATATGGATATGAAACTTATATGAATAGATAGAGGAACATGTGCCCTTTCAGATAACACCAAGATTGCCAGATTTAGATAATTTTTAGACCTTTTATGCTCGAATATATGAAGCATTCTCTGTACGGGAAAACGACTTCTGTAGCGCAAAGTCAGAATTACGCAAAAGTAGGAAGCAGTTGAACAAGAACCAGCACTTCGTTTTGCAGATATTTTCGTAACTACTTCCAATATGGATATGAAACTTATGTGAATAGATAGAGGTACATATGCCCTTTAGGATAGCACCAAGATTACCAGATTTAGATAATTGTTAGACCTTTTATGCTCGAAAATATGAAGCTTTCTCTGTACGGGAAAACGACTGCTGTAGCGCAAAGTCAAAATTACGCAAAAGTGGGAAGCAGTTGGACAAGAACCCGCACTTCCTTTTGAGAATATTTTCGTAACTACTTCAAATATGGAAATGAAACTTACATGAATAGATAGAGGAACATGTGCCCTTTCAGATAACACCACGATTGCAAGATCTAGATAATATTTAGACCTTTTATGCTCGAAGATATGAAGCATTCTCTCTACGGGAAAACGACAGCTGTAGCGCAAAGTCAGAATTACGCAAAAGTAGGAAGCAGTTGAACAGGAACCCGCACTTCATTTTGCAGATATTTTTCCAACTACTGCAAATATAGATATGAAACTTATATGAAAAGATAGAGGAACATGTGTGCTTTTAAACGAAACCAAGATTGCCAAATTTCGATACTTTTTAAACCTTTTACCCTCCATCAAGCATTCTTTGTACTGGAAAAGGACCGCTATAGCGCTAAGTCAGAATTATGCAAAACTAGCAAGCAGTTGGACAGGAACCCGCACTTCCTTTTGAAGATATTTTGTAACTACCTCAAATATGGATATGAAACTTAAATGAATAGATAGAGGAACATGTGCCCTCTTTAGATGAAATAAAGACTGCGAGATCTAGATTATTTTTAGACCTTTTAAGCTGGAATATATGAAACATTCTCTGTACAGGAAAACGACTGCTGTAGCGCAAAGTCAGAATTACGCAAAAGTAGGAAGCAGTTGGACAGGGACCAGCACTTCCTTTTGAAGATATTTTCGGAACTACTTCAAATATGGATATGAAACTTAAATGAATAGATAGGAACAACATGTGCCCTTTCAGATAACACCAAGATTGCCAGATTGAGATAATTTTTAGACCTTTTACACTCCAATATATCAAGCATTCTCTGTAGGGGAAAGGACCGCTAAAGCACAAAGTCAGAATTACGCAAAAGTAGGAAACAGTTGGACAGGAACCCGCACTTCCTTTGAAGATATTTTCGTAACTACTTCAAATATGGATATGAAACTTATCTGAATAGATACAGGAACATGTGCCCTTTTAGATGAAATAAAGATTTCCAGATTTAGATAATTTGTAGACCTTTTAAGCTCGAATATATGAAGCATTCTCTGCACGGGAAAACGACCGCTATAGCACAAATACAAAATTACGGAAAAGTAGGAAGCAGTTGGACAAGAACCCGCACTTCCTTTTGAAGATATTTCCCCAACTACTGCAAATATAGATATGAAACTTATATGAATAGATAGGAGCAACATATGCCCTTTTAGACAAAGCCAAGATTGCCAGATTTAGATACTTTTTAGACCTTTTACCCTCCATCAAGCATTCTCTGTACGGGAAAAGGACCGCTATAGCGCTAATTTAGAATTACGCAAAAGTAGGAAGCAGTTGGACAAGAACCCCCACTTCCTTTTAAAGATATTTTCGTAACTACTTCAAATATGGATATGAAACTTATATGAATAAACAGAGAAACATGTGCTCTTTCAGATAACACCAAGATTGCCAGATTTAGATAAGTTTTCGACCTTTTATTCTCGAATATATGAAGCAGTCTCTCTACGGGAAAACGACTGCTGTAGCGCAAAGTCAGAATTACGCAAAAGTAGGAAGCAGTTGGACAAGAACCCGCACTTCCTTTTGAAGATATTTTCGTAACTACCTCAAAAATGGATATGAAACTTATATGATTAGATAGAGGAACATGTGCCCTTTCAGATAACACCAAGATTGCCAGGTTTTGATAATTTTTAGACCTTTTACACTCCAATATATCAAGCATTCTCTGTACTGGAAAGGACCGCTACAGCACAAAGTCAGGATTACTCGAAAATAAGACGCAGTTGGACAAGAACCCACACTTCATTTTGCAGATATTTCCCCAACTACTGCAAATATAGATATGAAACTTATATGAATAGATTCAGGAACATGTGCCCTTTTAGACGAAACCAAGATTGTCAGATTTAGAAACTTTTTAGACCTTTTAAGCTCGAATATATGAAGCATTCTCTGCAAGGGAAAACGACCGCTATAGCGCAAAGTCAGAATTACGCAAAAGTAGGAAGCAGTTGGACAGGAACCCGCACTTCCTTTTGAAGATATTTTCGGAACTACTTCAAATATGGATATGAAACTTAAATGAATAGATAGGAGCAACATGTGCCCTTTCAGATAACACCAAGATTGCCAGATTGAGATAATTTTTAGACCTTCTACACTCCAATATATCAAGCATTCTCTGTACGGGGAAAGGACTGCTACAGCACAAAGTCAGGATTACTCGAAAATAAGACGCAGTTGTACAAGAACCCACACTTCATTTGGAGATTTTTCCCCAACTACTGCATAATATAGATATGAAACTTATATGAATAGATGAAAGAACATGTGCCCTTTTAGACGAAACCAAGATTGCCAGATTGAGATAATTTTTAGACCTTTTACACTCCAATATATCAAGCATTCTCTGTACGGGGAAAACGACCGCTATAGCGCAAAGTCAGAATTACGCAAAAGTAAGAAGCAAATGGACAAAAACCCGCACTTTCTTTTGCAGATATTCCCCAACTACTTCAAATATGGATATGAAACTTATATGAATAGATAGAGGAACATGTGCCCTTTTAGACGAAACCGAGATTGCCATATTTAGATACTTTTTAGACATTTTACCCTCCATCAAGCATTCTCTGTACGGGAAAAGGACCGCTATAGCGCTAATTTAGAATTACGCAAAAGTAGGAAGCAGTTGGACAAGAACCCACACTTCCTTTTAAAGATATTTTCGTAACTACTTCAAATATGGATATGAAACTTATATGAATAAACAGAGAGACATGTGCTCTTTCAGATAACACCAAGATTGCCAGATTTAGATAAGTTTTCGACCTTTTATGCTCGAATATATGAAGCATTCTCTCTACGGGGAAAACGACTGCTGTAGCGCTAAGTCAGAATTACGCAAAAGTAGAAAGCAGTTGGACAAGAACCCGCACTTCCTTTTGAAGATATTTTCGTAACTACTTCAAAAATGGATATGAAACTTATATGATTAGATAGAGGAACATGTGCCCTTTCAGATAACACCAAGATTGCCAGGTTTTGATAATTTTTAGACCATTTACACTCCAATATATCAAGCATTCTCTGTACGGGAAAGGACCGCTAAAGCACAAAGTCAGAATTACGCAAAAGTAGGAAGCAGTTGGACAGGAACCCGCACTTCCTTTTGAAGACATTTTCGAAACTACCTCAAATATGGATATGAAAACTTAAATGAATAGATAGAGCAACATGTGCCCTTTTAGATGAAATAAAGATTGTGAGATTTAGATAATTTGTAGACCTTTTAAGCTCGAATATATGAAGCATTCTCTGCACGGGAAAACGACTGCTATAGCGCAAATACAAAATTACGCAAAAGTAGGAAGCAGTTGGACAAGAACCAGCACTTCCTTTTGAAGATATTTCCCCAACTACTGCAAATACAGATATGAAACTTATATGAATAGATAGGAACAACATATGCCCTTTTAGACATAACCAAGATTGCCAGATTTAGATACTTTTTAGACCTTTTACCCTCCACCAAGCATTCTCTGTACGGGAAAAGGACCGCTATAGCGCTAATTTAGAATTACGCAAAAGTAGGAAGCAGTTGGACAAGAAACCCCCACTTCGTTTTAAAGATATTTTCGTAACTACTTCAAATATGGATATGAAACTT
This sequence comes from Acanthaster planci, assembly GCF_054643075.1. Lineage (NCBI taxonomy): Eukaryota > Metazoa > Echinodermata > Asteroidea > Valvatida > Acanthasteridae > Acanthaster > Acanthaster planci. The sequence goes on from NC_141784.1 coordinate 12,392,719, forward strand.
ATATGAATAAAAAGAGAAACATGTGCTCTTTCAGATAACACCAAGATTGCCAGATTTAGATAAGTTTTCGACCTTTTATTCTCGAATATATGAAGCAGTCTCTCTACGGGAAAACGACTGCTGTAGCGCAAAGTCAGAATTACGCAAAAGTAGGAAGCAGTTGGACAAGAACCCGCACTTCCTTTAGAAGATATTTTCGTAACTACCTCAAAAATGGATATGAAACTTATATGATTAGATAGAGGAACATGTGCCCTTTCAGATAACACCAAGATTGCCAGGTTTTGATAATTTTTAGACCTTTTACACTCCAATATATCAAGCATTCTCTGTACGGGAAAGGACCGCTACAGCACAAAGTCAGGATTACTCGAAAATAAGACGCAGTTGGACAAGAACCCACACTTCATTTTGCAGATATTTCCCCAACTACTGCAAATATAGATATGAAACTTATATGAATAGATGCAGGAACATGTGCCCTTTTAGACAAAACCAAGATTGTCAGATTTAGAAACTTTTTAGACCTTTTAAGCTCGAATATATGAAGCATTCTCTGCAAGGGAAAACGACCGCTATAGCGCAAAGTCAGAATTACGCAAAAGTAGGAAGCAGTTGGACAGGAACCCGCACTTCCTTTTGAAGATATTTTCGGAACTACTTCAAATATGGATATGAAACTTAAATGAATAGATAGGAGCAACATGTGCCCTTTCAGATAACACCAAGATTGCCAGATTGAGATAATTTTTAGACCTTCTACACTCCAATATATCAAGCATTCTCTGTACGGGGAAAGGACTGCTACAGCACAAAGTCAGGATTACTCGAAAATAAGACGCAGTTGGACAGGAACCCACACTTCATTTGGAGATTTTTCCCCAACTACTGCATAATACAGATATGAAACTTATATGAATAGATGAAAGAACATGTGCCCTTTTAGACGAAACCAAGATTGTCAGATTTAGAAACTTTTTGGACCTTTTAAGCTCGAATATATGAAGCATTCTCTGCAAGGGAAAACGACCGCTATAGCGCAAAGTCAGAATTACGCAAAAGTAAGAAGCAAATGGACAAAAACCCGCACTTTCTTTTGCAGATATTCCCCAACTACTTCAAATATGGATATGAAACTTATATGAATAGATAGAGGAACATGTGCCCTTTTAGACGAAACCGAGATTGCCATATTTAGATACTTTTTAGACATTTTACCCTCCATCAAGCATTCTCTGTACGGGAAAAGGACCGCTATAACGCAAAGTAAGAATCTCGCAAAAGTAGGATGCAGTTGGAGGATGCAGAACCCGCACTCCCTTTTAGAGACATTTTCCTAACTACTTCCAATATGGATATGAAACTTATATGAATAGATAGAGGAACATGTGCCCTTTCAGATAACACCAAGATTGCCAGGTTTTGATAATTTTTAGACCTTTTACACTCCAATATATCAAGCATTCTCTGTACGGGAAAGGACCGCTACAGCACAAAGTCAGGATTACTCGAAAATAAGACGCAGTTGGACAAGAACCCACACTTCATTTGGAGATATTTCCCCAACTACTGCAAATATAGATATGAAACTTATATGAATAGATTCAGGAACATGTGCCCTTTTAGACGAAACCAAGATTGTCAGATTTAGAAACTTTTTAGACCTTTTAAGCTCGAATATATGAAGCTTTCTCTGCAAGGGAAAACGACCGCTATAGCGCAAAGTCAGAATTACGCAAAAGTAAGAAGCACTTGGACAAGAACCCGCACTTCCTTTTGAAGATAATTTACGTAACTACGTCAAATATGGATATGAAACTTATATGAATAAACAGAGAAACATGTGCTCTTTCAGATAACACCAAGATTGCCAGATTTAGATAAGTTTTCGACCTTTTATGCTCGAATATATGAAGCATTCTCTCTACGGGAAAACGACTGCTGTAGCGCAAAGTCAGAATTACGCAAAAGTAGGAAGCAGTTGGACAGGGACCAGCACTTCCTTTTGAAGATATTTTCGGAACTACTTCAAATATGGATATGAAACTTAAATGAATAGATAGGAGCAACATGTGCCCTTTCAGATAACACCAAGATTGCCAGATTGAGATAATTTTTAGACCTTTTACACTCCAATATATCAAGCATTCTCTGTAGGGGAAAACGACCGCTATAGCGCAAAGTCAGAATTACGCAAAAGTAAGAAGCAAATGGACAAAAACCCGCACTTTCTTTTGCAGATATTCCCCAACTACTTCAAATATGGATATGAAACTTATATGAATAGATAGAGGAACATGTGCCCTTTTAGACGAAACCGAGATTGCCATATTTAGATACTTTTTAGACATTTTACCCTCCATCAAGCATTCTCTGTACGGGAAAAGGACCGCTATAGCGCTAATTTAGAATTACGCAAAAGTAGGAAGCAGTTGGACAAGAACCCACACTTCCTTTTAAAGATATTTTCGTAACTACTTCAAATATGGATATGAAACTTATATGAATAAACAGAGAAACATGTGCTCTTTCAGATAACACCAAGATTGCCAGATTTAGATAAGTTTTCGACCTTTTATTCTCGAATATATGAAGCAGTCTCTCTACGGGAAAACGACTGCTGTAGCGCAAAGTCAGAATTACGCAAAAGTAGGAAGCAGTTGGACAAGAACCCGCACTTCCTTTTGAAGATATTTTCGTAACTACCTCAAAAATGGATATGAAACTTATATGATTAGATAGAGGAACATGTGCCCTTTCAGATAACACCAAGATTGCCAGGTTTTGATAATTTTTAGACCTTTTACACTCCAATATATCAAGCATTCTCTGTACTGGAAAGGACCGCTACAGCACAAAGTCAGGATTACTCGAAAATAAGACGCAGTTGGACAAGAACCCACACTTCATTTTGCAGATATTTCCCCAACTACTGCAAATATAGATATGAAACTTATATGAATAGATTCAGGAACATGTGCCCTTTTAGACGAAACCAAGATTGTCAGATTTAGAAACTTTTTAGACCTTTTAAGCTCGAATATATGAAGCATTCTCTGCAAGGGAAAACGACCGCTATAGCGCAAAGTCAGAATTACGCAAAAGTAGGAAGCAGTTGGACAGGAACCCGCACTTCCTTTTGAAGATATTTTCGGAACTACTTCAAATATGGATATGAAACTTAAATGAATAGATAGGAGCAACATGTGCCCTTTCAGATAACACCAAGATTGCCAGATTGAGATAATTTTTAGACCTTTTACACTCCAATATATCAAGCAACCTCTGTACGGGGAAAGGACTGCTACAGCACAAAGTCAGGATTACTCGAAAATAAGACGCAGTTGTACAAGAACCCACACTTCATTTGGAGATTTTTCCCCAACTACTGCATAATATAGATATGAAACTTATATGAATAGATGAAAGAACATGTGCCCTTTTAGACGAAACCAAGATTGCCAGATTGAGATAATTTTTAGACCTTTTACACTCCAATATATCAAGCATTCTCTGTACGGGGAAAACGACCGCTATAGCGCAAAGTCAGAATTACGCAAAAGTAAGAAGCAAATGGACAAAAACCCGCACTTTCTTTTGCAGATATTCCCCAACTACTTCAAATATGGATATGAAACTTATATGAATAGATAGAGGAACATGTGCCCTTTTAGACGAAACCGAGATTGCCATATTTAGATACTTTTTAGACATTTTACCCTCCATCAAGCATTCTCTGTACGGGAAAAGGACCGCTATAGCGCTAATTTAGAATTACGCAAAAGTAGGAAGCAGTTGGACAAGAACCCACACTTCCTTTTAAAGATATTTTCGTAACTACTTCAAATATGGATATGAAACTTATATGAATAAACAGAGAGACATGTGCTCTTTCAGATAACACCAAGATTGCCAGATTTAGATAAGTTTTCGACCTTTTATGCTCGAATATATGAAGCATTCTCTCTACGGGAAAACGACTGCTGTAGCGCAAAGTCAGAATTACGCAAAAGTAGAAAGCAGTTGGACAAGAACCCGCACTTCCTTTTGAAGATATTTTCGTAACTACTTCAAAAATGGATATGAAACTTATATGATTAGATAGAGGAACATGTGCCCTTTCAGATAACACCAAGATTGCCAGGTTTTGATAATTTTTAGACCATTTACACTCCAATATATCAAGCATTCTCTGTACGGGAAAGGACCGCTAAAGCACAAAGTCAGAATTACGCAAAAGTAGGAAGCAGTTGGACAGGAACCCGCACTTCCTTTTGAAGACATTTTCGAAACTACCTCAAATATGGATATGAAACTTAAATGAATAGATAGAGCAACATGTGCCCTTTTAGATGAAATAAAGATTGTGAGATTTAGATAATTTGTAGACCTTTTAAGCTCGAATATATGAAGCATTCTCTGCACGGGAAAACGACTGCTATAGCGCAAATACAAAATTACGCAAAAGTAGGAAGCAGTTGGACAAGAACCAGCACTTCCTTTTGAAGATATTTCCCCAACTACTGCAAATACAGATATGAAACTTATATGAATAGATAGGAACAACATATGCCCTTTTAGACATAACCAAGATTGCCAGATTTAGATACTTTTTAGACCTTTTACCCTCCACCAAGCATTCTCTGTACGGGAAAAGGACCGCTATAGCGCTAATTTAGAATTACGCAAAAGTAGGAAGCAGTTGGACAAGAACCCCCACTTCCTTTTAAAGATATTTTCGTAACTACTTCAAATATGGATATGAAACTTATATGAATAAAAAGAGAAACATGTGCTCTTTCAGATAACACCAAGATTGCCAGATTTAGATAAGTTTTCGACCTTTTATTCTCGAATATATGAAGCAGTCTCTCTACGGGAAAACGACTGCTGTAGCGCAAAGTCAGAATTACGCAAAAGTAGGAAGCAGTTGGACAAGAACCCGCACTTCCTTTAGAAGATATTTTCGTAACTACCTCAAAAATGGATATGAAACTTATATGATTAGATAGAGGAACATGTGCCCTTTCAGATAACACCAAGATTGCCAGGTTTTGATAATTTTTAGACCTTTTACACTCCAATATATCAAGCATTCTCTGTACGGGAAAGGACCGCTACAGCACAAAGTCAGGATTACTCGAAAATAAGACGCAGTTGGACAAGAACCCACACTTCATTTTGCAGATATTTCCCCAACTACTGCAAATATAGATATGAAACTTATATGAATAGATGCAGGAACATGTGCCCTTTTAGACAAAACCAAGATTGTCAGATTTAGAAACTTTTTAGACCTTTTAAGCTCGAATATATGAAGCATTCTCTGCAAGGGAAAACGACCGCTATAGCGCAAAGTCAGAATTACGCAAAAGTAGGAAGCAGTTGGACAGGAACCCGCACTTCCTTTTGAAGATATTTTCGGAACTACTTCAAATATGGATATGAAACTTAAATGAATAGATAGGAGCAACATGTGCCCTTTCAGATAACACCAAGATTGCCAGATTGAGATAATTTTTAGACCTTCTACACTCCAATATATCAAGCATTCTCTGTACGGGGAAAGGACTGCTACAGCACAAAGTCAGGATTACTCGAAAATAAGACGCAGTTGGACAGGAACCCACACTTCATTTGGAGATTTTTCCCCAACTACTGCATAATACAGATATGAAACTTATATGAATAGATGAAAGAACATGTGCCCTTTTAGACGAAACCAAGATTGTCAGATTTAGAAACTTTTTGGACCTTTTAAGCTCGAATATATGAAGCATTCTCTGCAAGGGAAAACGACCGCTATAGCGCAAAGTCAGAATTACGCAAAAGTAAGAAGCAAATGGACAAAAACCCGCACTTTCTTTTGCAGATATTCCCCAACTACTTCAAATATGGATATGAAACTTATATGAATAGATAGAGGAACATGTGCCCTTTTAGACGAAACCGAGATTGCCATATTTAGATACTTTTTAGACATTTTACCCTCCATCAAGCATTCTCTGTACGGGAAAAGGACCGCTATAACGCAAAGTAAGAATCTCGCAAAAGTAGGATGCAGTTGGAGGATGCAGAACCCGCACTCCCTTTTAGAGACATTTTCCTAACTACTTCCAATATGGATATGAAACTTATATGAATAGATAGAGGAACATGTGCCCTTTCAGATAACACCAAGATTGCCAGGTTTTGATAATTTTTAGACCTTTTACACTCCAATATATCAAGCATTCTCTGTACGGGAAAGGACCGCTACAGCACAAAGTCAGGATTACTCGAAAATAAGACGCAGTTGGACAAGAACCCACACTTCATTTGGAGATATTTCCCCAACTACTGCAAATATAGATATGAAACTTATATGAATAGATTCAGGAACATGTGCCCTTTTAGACGAAACCAAGATTGTCAGATTTAGAAACTTTTTAGACCTTTTAAGCTCGAATATATGAAGCTTTCTCTGCAAGGGAAAACGACCGCTATAGCGCAAAGTCAGAATTACGCAAAAGTAAGAAGCACTTGGACAAGAACCCGCACTTCCTTTTGAAGATAATTTACGTAACTACGTCAAATATGGATATGAAACTTATATGAATAAACAGAGAAACATGTGCTCTTTCAGATAACACCAAGATTGCCAGATTTAGATAAGTTTTCGACCTTTTATGCTCGAATATATGAAGCATTCTCTCTACGGGAAAACGACTGCTGTAGCGCAAAGTCAGAATTACGCAAAAGTAGGAAGCAGTTGGACAGGGACCAGCACTTCCTTTTGAAGATATTTTCGGAACTACTTCAAATATGGATATGAAACTTAAATGAATAGATAGGAGCAACATGTGCCCTTTCAGATAACACCAAGATTGCCAGATTGAGATAATTTTTAGACCTTTTACACTCCAATATATCAAGCATTCTCTGTAGGGGAAAACGACCGCTATAGCGCAAAGTCAGAATTACGCAAAAGTAAGAAGCAAATGGACAAAAACCCGCACTTTCTTTTGCAGATATTCCCCAACTACTTCAAATATGGATATGAAACTTATATGAATAGATAGAGGAACATGTGCCCTTTTAGACGAAACCGAGATTGCCATATTTAGATACTTTTTAGACATTTTACCCTCCATCAAGCATTCTCTGTACGGGAAAAGGACCGCTATAGCGCTAATTTAGAATTACGCAAAAGTAGGAAGCAGTTGGACAAGAACCCACACTTCCTTTTAAAGATATTTTCGTAACTACTTCAAATATGGATATGAAACTTATATGAATAAACAGAGAGACATGTGCTCTTTCAGATAACACCAAGATTGCCAGATTTAGATAAGTTTTCGACCTTTTATGCTCGAATATATGAAGCATTCTCTCTACGGGAAAACGACTGCTGTAGCGCAAAGTCAGAATTACGCAAAAGTAGAAAGCAGTTGGACAAGAACCCGCACTTCCTTTTGAAGATATTTTCGTAACTACTTCAAAAATGGATATGAAACTTATATGATTAGATAGAGGAACATGTGCCCTTTCAGATAACACCAAGATTGCCAGGTTTTGATAATTTTTAGACCTTTTACACTCCAATATATCAAGCATTCTCTGTACGGGAAAGGACCGCTACAGCACAAAGTCAGGATTACTCGAAAATAAGACGCAGTTGGACAAGAACCCACACTTCATTTGGAGATATTTCCCCAACTACTGCAAATATAGATATGAAACTTATATGAATAGATTCAGGAACATGTGCCCTTTTAGACGAAACCAAGATTGTCAGATTTAGAAACTTTTTAGACCTTTTAAGCTCGAATATATGAAGCTTTCTCTGCAAGGGAAAACGACCGCTATAGCGCAAAGTCAGAATTACGCAAAAGTAAGAAGCACTTGGACAAGAACCCGCACTTCCTTTTGAAGATAATTTACGTAACTACGTCAAATATGGATATGAAACTTATATGAATAAACAGAGAAACATGTGCTCTTTCAGATAACACCAAGATTGCCAGATTTAGATAAGTTTTCGACCTTTTATGCTCGAATATATGAAGCATTCTCTCTACGGGAAAACGACTGCTGTAGCGCAAAGTCAGAATTACGCAAAAGTAGGAAGCAGTTGGACAGGGACCAGCACTTCCTTTTGAAGATATTTTCGGAACTACTTCAAATATGGATATGAAACTTAAATGAATAGATAGGAGCAACATGTGCCCTTTCAGATAACACCAAGATTGCCAGATTGAGATAATTTTTAGACCTTTTACACTCCAATATATCAAGCATTCTCTGTAGGGGAAAACGACCGCTATAGCGCAAAGTCAGAATTACGCAAAAGTAAGAAGCAAATGGACAAAAACCCGCACTTTCTTTTGCAGATATTCCCCAACTACTTCAAATATGGATATGAAACTTATATGAATAGATAGAGGAACATGTGCCCTTTTAGACGAAACCGAGATTGCCATATTTAGATACTTTTTAGACATTTTACCCTCCATCAAGCATTCTCTGTACGGGAAAAGGACCGCTATAGCGCTAATTTAGAATTACGCAAAAGTAGGAAGCAGTTGGACAAGAACCCACACTTCCTTTTAAAGATATTTTCGTAACTACTTCAAATATGGATATGAAACTTATATGAATAAACAGAGAGACATGTGCTCTTTCAGATAACACCAAGATTGCCAGATTTAGATAAGTTTTCGACCTTTTATGCTCGAATATATGAAGCATTCTCTCTACGGGAAAACGACTGCTGTAGCGCAAAGTCAGAATTACGCAAAAGTAGAAAGCAGTTGGACAAGAACCCGCACTTCCTTTTGAAGATATTTTCGTAACTACTTCAAAAATGGATATGAAACTTATATGATTAGATAGAGGAACATGTGCCCTTTCAGATAACACCAAGATTGCCAGGTTTTGATAATTTTTAGACCTTTTACACTCCAATATATCAAGCATTCTCTGTACGGGAAAGGACCGCTACAGCACAAAGTCAGGATTACTCGAAAATAAGACGCAGTTGGACAAGAACCCACACTTCATTTGGAGATATTTCCCCAACTACTGCAAATATAGATATGAAACTTATATGAATAGATTCAGGAACATGTGCCCTTTTAGACGAAACCAAGATTGTCAGATTTAGAAACTTTTTAGACCTTTTAAGCTCGAATATATGAAGCTTTCTCTGCAAGGGAAAACGACCGCTATAGCGCAAAGTCAGAATTACGCAAAAGTAAGAAGCACTTGGACAAGAACCCGCACTTCCTTTTGAAGATAATTTACGTAACTACGTCAAATATGGATATGAAACTTATATGAATAAACAGAGAAACATGTGCTCTTTCAGATAACACCAAGATTGCCAGATTTAGATAAGTTTTCGACCTTTTATGCTCGAATATATGAAGCATTCTCTCTACGGGAAAACGACTGCTGTAGCGCAAAGTCAGAATTACGCAAAAGTAGGAAGCAGTTGGACAGGGACCAGCACTTCCTTTTGAAGATATTTTCGGAACTACTTCAAATATGGATATGAAACTTAAATGAATAGATAGGAGCAACATGTGCCCTTTCAGATAACACCAAGATTGCCAGATTGAGATAATTTTTAGACCTTTTACACTCCAATATATCAAGCATTCTCTGTAGGGGAAAACGACCGCTATAGCGCAAAGTCAGAATTACGCAAAAGTAAGAAGCAAATGGACAAAAACCCGCACTTTCTTTTGCAGATATTCCCCAACTACTTCAAATATGGATATGAAACTTATATGAATAGATAGAGGAACATGTGCCCTTTTAGACGAAACCGAGATTGCCATATTTAGATACTTTTTAGACATTTTACCCTCCATCAAGCATTCTCTGTACGGGAAAAGGACCGCTATAGCGCTAATTTAGAATTACGCAAAAGTAGGAAGCAGTTGGACAAGAACGCACACTTCCTTTTAAAGATATTTTCGTAACTACTTCAAATATGGATATGAAACTTATATGAATAAACAGAGAGACATGTGCTCTTTCAGATAACACCAAGATTGCCAGATTTAGATAAGTTTTCGACCTTTTATGCTCGAATATATGAAGCATTCTCTCTACGGGAAAACGACTGCTGTAGCGCAAAGTCAGGATTACGCAAAAGTAGAAAGCAGTTGGACAAGAACCCGCACTTCCTTTTGAAGATATTTTCGTAACTACTTCAAAAATGGATATGAAACTTATATGATTAGATAGAGGAACATGTGCCCTTTCAGATAACACCAAGATTGCCAGGTTTTGATAATTTTTAGACCATTTACACTCCAATATATCAAGCATTCTCTGTACGGGAAAGGACCGCTAAAGCACAAAGTCAGAATTACGCAAAAGTAGGAAGCAGTTGGACAGGAACCCGCACTTCCTTTTGAAGACATTTTCGAAACTACCTCAAATATGGATATGAAACTTAAATGAATAGATAGAGCAACATGTGCCCTTTTAGATGAAATAAAGATTGTGAGATTTAGATAATTTGTAGACCTTTTAAGCTCGAATATATGAAGCATTCTCTGCACGGGAAAACGACTGCTATAGCGCAAATACAAAATTACGCAAAAGTAGGAAGCAGTTGGACAAGAACCCGCACTTCCTTTTGCAGATATTTTCGTAACTACTGAAAATATAGATATGAAACTTATATGAATAGATAGAGGAACATGTTTCCTTTCAGATAACACCAAGATTGCCAGATTTAGATACTTTTTGGACCTTTTACCCTCCATGAAGCATTCTCTGTACGGGAAAAGGACCGCTATAGCGCTAAGTCAGAATTACGCAAAAGTAGGAAGCAGTTGAACAAGAACCAGCACTTCGTTTTGCAGATATTTTCGTAACTACTTCCAATATGGATATGAAACTTATGTGAATAGATAGAGGAACATATGCCCTCTCAGATAACACCCAGATTGGAAGATTTAGATACTTTTTAGACCTTTTATGCTCGAATATATGAAGCATTCTCTGTACAGGAAAGGACCGCTACAGCACAAAGTCAGGATTACTCGAAAATAAGACGCAGTTGGACAAGAACCCACACTTCATTTGGAGATTTTTCCCCAACTACTGCATAATATAGATATGAAACTTATATGAATAGATGAAAGAACATGTGCCCTTTTAGACGAAACCAAGATTGTCAGATTTAGAAACTTTTTGGACCTTTTAAGCTCGAATATATGAAGCATTCTCTGCAAGGGAAAACGACCGCTATAGCGCAAAGTCAGAATTACGCAAAAGTAAGAAGCAAATGGACAAAAACCCGCACTTTCTTTTGCAGATATTCCCCAACTACTTCAAATATGGATATGAAACTTAAATGAATAGATAGGAGCAACATGTGCCCTTTCAGATAACACCAAGATTGCCAGGTTTTGATAATTTTTAGACCTTTTACACTCCAATATATCAAGCATTCTCTGTACGGGAAAGGACCGCTACAGCACAAAGTCAGGATTACTCGAAAATAAGACGCAGTTGGACAAGAACCCACACTTCATTTGGAGATTTTTCCCCAACTACTGCATAATATAGATATGAAACTTATATGAATAGATGAAAGAACATGTGCCCTTTTAGACGAAACCAAGATTGTCAGATTTAGAAACTTTTTGGACCTTTTAAGCTCGAATATATGAAGCATTCTCTGCAAGGGAAAACGACCGCTATAGCGCAAAGTCAGAATTACGCAAAAGTAAGAAGCAAATGGACAAAAACCCGCACTTTCTTTTGCAGATATTCCCCAACTACTTCAAATATGGATATGAAACTTATATGAATAGATAGAGGAACATGTGCCCTTTTAGACGAAACCGAGATTGCCATATTTAGATACTTTTTAGACATTTTACCCTCCATCAAGCATTCTCTGTACGGGAAAAGGACCGCTATAACGCAAAGTAAGAATCTCGCAAAAGTAGGATGCAGTTGGAGGATGCAGAACCCGCACTCCCTTTTAGAGACATTTTCGTAACTACTTCAAATATGGATATGAAACTTATATGAATAGATAGAGGAACATGTGCCCTTTCAGATAACACCAAGATTGCCAGGTTTTGATAATTTTTAGACCTTTTACACTCCAATATATCAAGCATTCTCTGTACGGGAAAGGACCGCTACAGCACAAAGTCAGGATTACTCGAAAATAAGACGCAGTTGGACAAGAACCCACACTTCATTTTGCAGATATTTCCCCAACTACTGCAAATATAGATATGAAACTTATATGAATAGATGCAGGAACATGTGCCCTTTTAGACGAAACCAAGATTGTCAGATTTAGAAACTTTTTAGACCTTTTAAGCTCGAATATATGAAGCATTCTCTGCAAGGGAAAACGACCGCTATAGCGCAAAGTCAGAATTACGCAAAAGTAGGAAGCAGTTGGACAGGAACCCGCACTTCCTTTTGAAGATATTTTCGGAACTACTTCAAATATGGATATGAAACTTAAATGAATAGATAGGAGCAACATGTGCCCTTTCAGATAACACCAAGATTGCCAGGTTTTGATAATTTTTAGACCTTTTACACTCCAATATATCAAGCATTCTCTGTACGGGAAAGGACCGCTACAGCACAAAGTCAGGATTACTCGAAAATAAGACGCAGTTGGACAAGAACCCACACTTCATTTGGAGATTTTTCCCCAACTACTGCATAATATAGATATGAAACTTATATGAATAGATGAAAGAGCATGTGCCCTTTTAGACGAAACCAAGATTGTCAGATTTAGAAACTTTTTGGACCTTTTAAGCTCGAATATATGAAGCATTCTCTGCAAGGGAAAACGACCGCTATAGCGCAAAGTCAGAATTACGCAAAAGTAAGAAGCAAATGGACAAAAACCCGCACTTTCTTTTGCAGATATTCCCCAACTACTTCAAATATGGATATGAAACTTATATGAATAGATAGAGGAACATGTGCCCTTTTAGACGAAACCGAGATTGCCATATTTAGATACTTTTTAGACATTTTACCCTCCATCAAGCATTCTCTGTACGGGAAAAGGACCGCTATAACGCAAAGTAAGAATCTCGCAAAAGTAGGATGCAGTTGGAGGATGCAGAACCCGCACTCCCTTTTAGAGACATTTTCCTAACTACTTCCAATATGGATATGAAACTTATATGAATAGATAGAGGAACATGTGCCCTTTCAGATAACACCAAGATTGCCAGGTTTTGATAATTTTTAGACCTTTTACACTCCAATATATCAAGCATTCTCTGTACGGGAAAGGACCGCTACAGCACAAAGTCAGGATTACTCGAAAATAAGACGCAGTTGGACAAGAACCCACACTTCATTTGGAGATATTTCCCCAACTACTGCAAATATAGATATGAAACTTATATGAATAGATTCAGGAACATGTGCCCTTTTAGACGAAACCAAGATTGTCAGATTTAGAAACTTTTTAGACCTTTTAAGCTCGAATATATGAAGCTTTCTCTGCAAGGGAAAACGACCGCTATAGCGCAAAGTCAGAATTACGCAAAAGTAAGAAGCACTTGGACAAGAACCCGCACTTCCTTTTGAAGATACTTTACGTAACTACGTCAAATATGGATATGAAACTTATATGAATAAACAGAGAAACATGTGCTCTTTCAGATAACACCAAGATTGCCAGATTTAGATAAGTTTTCGACCTTTTATGCTCGAATATATGAAGCATTCTCTCTACGGGAAAACGACTGCTGTAGCGCAAAGTCAGAATTACGCAAAAGTAGAAAGCAGTTGGACAAGAACCCGCACTTCCTTTTGAAGATATTTTCGTAACTACTTCAAAAATGGATTTGAAACTTATATGATTAGATAGAGGAACATGTGCCCTTTCAGATAACACCAAGATTGCCAGATTGAGATAATTTTTAGACCTTTTACACTCCAATATATCAAGCATTCTCTGTACGGGAAAGGACTGCTACAGCACAAAGTCAGGATTACTCGAAAATAAGACGCAGTTGGACAAGAACCCACACTTCATTTGGAGATTTTTCCCCAACTACTGCATAATATAGATATGAAACTTATATGAATAGATGAAAGAACATGTGCCCTTTTAGACGAAACCAAGATTGTCAGATTTAGAAACTTTTTGGACCTTTTAAGCTCGAATATATGAAGCATTCTCTGCAAGGGAAAACGACCGCTATAGCGCAAAGTCAGAATTACGCAAAAGTAAGAAGCAAATGGACAAAAACCCGCACTTTCTTTTGCAGATATTCCCCAACTACTTCAAATATGGATATGAAACTTATATGAATAGATAGAGGAACATGTGCCCTTTTAGACGAAACCGAGATTGCCATATTTAGATACTTTTTAGACATTTTACCCTCCATCAAGCATTCTCTGTACGGGAAAAGGACCGCTATAACGCAAAGTAAGAATCTCGCAAAAGTAGGATGCAGTTGGAGGATGCAGAACCCGCACTCCCTTTTAGAGACATTTTCCTAACTACTTCCAATATGGATATGAAACTTATATGAATAGATAGAGGAACATGTGCCCTTTCAGATAACACCAAGATTGCCAGGTTTTGATAATTTTTAGACCTTTTACACTCCAATATATCAAGCATTCTCTGTACGGGAAAGGACCGCTACAGCACAAAGTCAGGATTACTCGAAAATAAGACGCAGTTGGACAAGAACCCACACTTCATTTGGAGATATTTCCCCAACTACTGCAAATATAGATATGAAACTTATATGAATAGATTCAGGAACATGTGCCCTTTTAGACGAAACCAAGATTGTCAGATTTAGAAACTTTTTAGACCTTTTAAGCTCGAATATATGAAGCTTTCTCTGCAAGGGAAAACGACCGCTATAGCGCAAAGTCAGAATTACGCAAAAGTAAGAAGCACTTGGACAAGAACCCGCACTTCCTTTTGAAGATACTTTACGTAACTACGTCAAATATGGATATGAAACTTATATGAATAAACAGAGAAACATGTGCTCTTTCAGATAACACCAAGATTGCCAGATTTAGATAAGTGTTCGACCTTTTATGCTCGAATATATGAAGCATTCTCTCTACGGGAAAACGACTGCTGTAGCGCAAAGTCAGAATTACGCAAAAGTAGAAAGCAGTTGGACAAGAACCCGCACTTCCTTTTGAAGATATTTTCGTAACTACTTCAAAAATGGATTTGAAACTTATATGATTAGATAGAGGAACATGTGCCCTTTCAGATAACACCAAGATTGCCAGATTGAGATAATTTTTAGACCTTTTACACTCCAATATATCAAGCATTCTCTGTACGGGGAAAGGACTGCTACAGCACAAAGTCAGGATTACTCGAAAATAAGACGCAGTTGGACAAGAACCCACACTTCATTTGGAGATTTTTCCCCAACTACTGCATAATATAGATATGAATTTTATATGAATAGATGAAAGAACATGTGCCCTTTTAGACGAAACCAAGATTGTCAGATTTAGAAACTTTTTAGACCTTTTAAGCTCGAATATATGAAGCATTCTCTGCAAGGGAAAACGACCGCTATAGCGCAAAGTCAGAATTACGCAAAAGTAAGAAGCAAATGGACAAAAACCCGCACTTTCTTTTGCAGATATTCCCCAACTACTTCAAATATGGATATGAAACTTATATGAATAGATAGAGGAACATGTGCCCTTTTAGACGAAACCGAGATTGCCATATTTAGATACTTTTTAGACATTTTACCCTCCATCAAGCATTCTCTGTACGGGAAAAAGGACCGCTATAGCGCAAAGTAAGAATCTCGCAAAAGTAGGATGCAGTTGGAGGATGCAGAACCTGCACTCCCTTTTAGAGACATTTTCCTAACTACTTCCAATGTGGATATGAAACTTATATGAATAGATGCAGGAACATGTGCCCTTTTAGACGAAACCAAGATTGTCAGATTTAGAAATTTTTTAGACCTTTTAAGCTCGAATATATGAAGCTTTCTCTGCAAGGGAAAACGACCGCTATAGCGCAAAGTCAGAATTACGCAAAAGTAAGAAGCACTTGGACAAGAACCCGCACTTCCTTTTGAAGATATTTTACGTAACTACGTCAAATATGGATATGAAACTTTTATGAATAAACAGAGAAACATGTGCTCTTTCAGATAACACCAAGATTGCCAGATTTAGATAAGTTTTCGACCTTTTATGCTCGAATATATGAAGCATTCTCTCTACGGGAAAACGACTGCTGTAGCGCAAAGTCAGAATTACGCAAAAGTAGAAAGCAGTTGGACAAGAACCCGCACTTCCTTTTGAAGATATTTTCGTAACTACTTCAAAAATGGATATGAAACTTATATGATTAGATAGAGGAACATGTGCCCTTTCAGATAACACCAAGATTGCCAGGTTTTGATAATTTTTAGACCTTTTACACTCCAATATATCAAGCATTCTCTGTACGGGAAAGGACTGCTACAGCACAAAGTCAGGATTACTCGAAAATAAGACGCAGTTGGACAAGAACCCCCACTTCATTTTGCAGATATTTCCCCAACTACTGCAAATATAGATATGAAACTTATATGAATAGATGAAAGAACATGTGCCCTTTCAGATAACACCAAGATTGCCAGGTTTTGATAATTTTTAGACCTTTTACACTCCAATATATCAAGCATTCTCTGTACGGGAAAGGACCGCTACAGCACAAAGTCAGGATTACTCGAAAATAAGACGCAGTTGGACAAGAACCCACACTTCATTTTGCAGATATTTCCCCAACTACTGCAAATATAGATATGAAACTTATATGAATAGATGCAGGAACATGTGCCCTTTTTGACGAAACCAAGATTGTCAGATTTAGATTATTTTTAGACCTTTTAAGCTCGAATATATGAAGCATTCTCTGCAAGGGAAAACGACCGCTATAGCGCAAAGTCAGAATTGCGCAAAAGTAAGAAGCACTTGGACAAGAACCCGCACTTCCTTTTGAAGATATTTTACGTAACTACTTCAAATATGGATATGAAACTTATATGAATAGATAGAGGAACATGTGCCCTTTCAGATAACACCAAGATTGCCAGATTTAGATACTTTTTAGACCTTTTATGCTCGAATATATGAAGCATTCTCTCTACGGGAAAACGACTGCTGTAGCGCAAAGTCAGAATTACGCAAAAGTAGGAAGCAGTTGGACAGGAACCCGCACTTCCTTTTGAAGATATTTTCGTAACTACTTCAAATATGGATATGAAACTTAAATGAATAGATAGGAGCAACATGTGCCCTTTCAGATAACACCAAGATTGCCAGATTGAGATAATTTTTAGACCTTTTACACTCCAATATATCCAGCATTCTCTGTACGGGGAAAGGACTGCTACAGCACAAAGTCAGGATTACTCGAAAATAAGACGCAGTTGGACAAGAACCCACACTTCATTTTGAAGATATTTCCCCAACTACTGCAAATACAGATATGAAACTTATATGAATAGATAGGAACAACATATGCCCTTTAAAACAAAACCAAGATTGCCAGATTTAGATACTTTTTAGACCTTTTACCCTCCATCAAGCATTCTCTTTACGGGAAAAGGACCGCTATAGCGCTAATTTAGAATTACGCAAAAGTAGGAAGCAGTTGGAAAAGAACCCCCACTTCCTTTTAAAGATATTTTCGTAACTACTTCAAATATGGATATGAAACTTATGTGAATAAACAGAGAAACATGTGCTCTTTCAGATAACACCAAGACTGCCAGATTTAGATACGTTTTCGACCTTTTATGCTCGAATATATGAAGCATTCTCTCTACGGGAAAACGACTGCTGTAGCGCAAAGTCAGAATTACGCAAAAGTAGAAAGCAGTTGGACAAGATCCCGCACTTCCTTTTGAAGATATTTTCGTAACTACTTCAAAAATGGATATGAAACTTATATGATTAGATAGAGGAACATGTGCCCTTTCAGATAACACCAAGATTGCCAGATTTAGATAATTTGTTGACCTTTTACACTCCAATATATCAAGCATTCTCTGTACGGGAAAAGGACCGCTACAGCACAAAGTCTGAAATACTCGAAAATAGGACGCAGTTGGACAAAAACCCACACTTCCTTTAGCAGATTTTTTCCCAACTACTGGAAATATAGATATGAAACTTATATGAATAAATAGAGGAACATGTGCCTTTTCAGATAACACCACGATTGCCAGATTTAGATAATTGTTAGACCTTTTATGCTCGAACATATGAAGCATTCTCTCTACGGGAAAACGACTGCTGTAGCGCAAAGTCAGAATTACGCAAAAGTAGGAAGCAGTTGGACAGGAACCCGCAGTTCCTTTTGAAGACATTTTCGTAACTACCTCAAATATGGATATGAAACTTAAATGAATAGATAGAGGAACATGTGTCCTTTTAGATGAAATAAAGAATGCCAGATTGAGATAATTGTTAGACCTTTTATGCTCGAACATATGAAGCATTCTCTCTACGGGAAAACGACTGCTGTAGCGCAAAGTCAGAATTACGCAAAAGTAGGAAGCAGTTGGACAAGAACCCGCACTTCCTTTTGAGAATATTTTCGTAACCACTTCAAATATGGATATGAGAATTATATGAATAGATAGAACGACTTGTGCCCTTTCAGAAAGCACCAAGATTGCCAGGTTTTGATAATTTTTAGACCTTTTACACTCCAATATATCGAGCATTCTCTGTACGGGGAAAGGACAGCTGTAGTGCAAAGTCAGATTTACGCAAAAATAGGAAGCAGTTGAACAGGAACCCGCACTTCATTTTGAAGATATTTTTCCAACTACTGCAGATATAGATATGAAACTTAAATGAATAGATAGAGCATAACGTGCCCTTTTGGACAAAACCAAGTTTGCCAGATTTAGATACTTTTTTCAGACCTTTCCCCCTCTATCAAGCATTCTCTGTACGGGGAAAGGACCGCTATAGCTTTAAGTCAGAATTACGCAAAAGTAAGAAGCATTTGGACAAGAACCCGCACTTCCTTTTGCAGATATTTCCCCAACTACTGCAAATATAGATATGAAACTTATATGAATAGATAGGAGCAGCACGTGCCCTTTTGGACAAAACCAAGTTTGCCAGATTTAGATACTTTTTAGACCTTTTACACTCAATCAAGCATTCCCTGTACAGGAAAACGACCGCTATAGCGTTAACTCAGAATTACGCAAAAGTAGGAAGCATTTGGACAAAAACCCACACTTCCCTTTGCAGATATTTCCCCAACTACTGCATATATCGATATGAAACTTATATGAATAGATAGGAGCAACATATTGCCTTTTAGATAACACCAAGATTGCCAGATTTAGATAATTTTTAGACCTTTTATGCTCGAATATATGAAGCATTCTCTCTGGGGAAAACGACTGCTTTAGCGCAAAGTCAGAATTACGCAAAAGTAGGAAGCAGTTGAACAGGAACCCGCACTTCCTTTTGAAGACATTTTTGTAACTACCTTAAATATGGATATGAAACTTAAATGAATAGATAGGAGCAACATGTGCCCTTTCAGATAACACCAAGATTGCCAGATTTTGATAATTTTTAGACCTTTTACATTCCAATATATCAAACATTCTCTGTACGGGAAAAGGACTGCTACAGCGCAAAGTCAGAATTACTCGAAAATAGGAGGCAGTTGGACAGGAACGCACACTTCCTTTTGCAGATATTTCCGTAACTACTTCAAATATGGATATGAAACTTGTATGATTCGATAGAGCAACTCGTGTCCTTTCAGACAACACCAAGATTGCCAGATTTTGATAATCTTTAGACCTTTTAGACTCCAATATATCAAGCATTCTCTGTACGGGAAAAGGACTGCTGCAGCGCAAAGTCAGAATTACGGAAAAGTAAGAAGCAGTTGCACAAAAACCCGCACTTCCTTTTGCAAATATTTCCCCAACTAATCAAAATAAATATATGAAACTTATATGAATAGATAGAGGAACATTTCCTTTTTTAGACAAAACCAAGATTGTCAGATTTGGATACTTTTTAGACCTTTCATGCTCGAAGATATGAAGCATTCTCTCTACAGGACAACGATTGCTGTAGCGCAAAGTCAGAATTGCGCAAAAGTAGCAAGCAGTTGGACAAAACCCGCACTTCCTTTTGCAGATATTTCCCCAACTACGGCAAATATAGATATGAAACTTATATGAATAGATAGATGAACATGTGCCCTTTTAGACAAAGCCATGATTGCCAGTTTTAGATGCTTTTTAGACCTTTTACACTCCATCAAGCATTCTCTGTACGGAAAAGGACAGCTATAGCGCTAAGTCAGAATTATGCAAAAGTAGGAAGCAGTTGGACAAGAACCCGCACTTCCTAGTGCAGATATTTTCGTAACTACTTCAAATATGTATATGAAACTTATATGATTAGATAGAGAAACATGTTTTTTTCCGAAGACACTAAGATTGCCAGACTTCGATAATTTTTAGATCTTTTCACTCCAATCTATCAAGCAATCTCTGTAAGGGAAAAGGACCGCTACAGTACAAAGTCAGAATTACTCGAAAATAGGAGGCAGTTGGACAAGAGCCCGCACTTCATTTTGCAGATATTTCCCCAACTAATGCAAATACAGATATGAAACTTATATGAATAGATGGAGGAACATGTGCCCTTTTAGACTAAACCAAGATTGTCAGATTTAGAAACTTTTTAGACCTTTTAAACTCGAATATATGAAGCATTCACTGTACGGGAAAACGACCGCTATAGCGCAAAGTCAGAATTACTCAAAAGGAGGAAGCAGTTGGACAAGAACCCGCACTTTCTTTTGCAGATATTTTCGTAAATGCTTCAAATATGGATATGAAACTTATATGAAGATATAGAGCAACATGTGCCCTTTCAGAAAGCTACAAGATTGCCAGATTTTGATAATTTTTAGACCTTTTACACTCCAATATATCAAGCATTTTCTGTACAGGAAAAGGACCGCTACAACGCAAAGTCAGAATTACTCGAAAATAGGAGGCAGTTGGACAAGAACCCGCACTTCCTTTGCAGATATTTTCGTAACTACTTCAAATATGGATATGAAACTCATATGAATAGATAGAAACAACATGTGCCTTTCAGATAACACCAAGATTGCCAGATTTTTATAATATTTAGACCTTTTACACTCCAATATATCAAGTATTCTCTGTAGGGGAAAACGACCGCTATAGCACAAAGTCAGAATTACGGAAAAGTAGGAAGGAGTTGGACAAGAACCCGCTTTTCCTTTTGCAGATATTTTCGTGACTACTGCAAATATAGATTTGAAACTGTATCAATACATAAAGCAATATTTGCCCTTTCAGATGACACCAAGATTGCCAGATTTAGAAACTTTTTAGACCTTTTATGCTCGAATATATGAAACATTCTCTGTACGGGAAAACCACCGCTATGGCAATAAGTCAGAGTTTCGCAGTGGTAGGAAGCAGTTGGACAAGAACCCGCACTTCGTTTTGCAAATATTTCTCCAACTACTTCCAATATATATATGAAACTTATATGAATAGATAGAGGAACATGTGCCCTTTTAGACAAAACAACGATTGCCAGATTTAGATACTTTTTAGACCTTTTACACTCAATCAAGCATTCTCTGTACTGGAAAAGGACCGCTACAGTGCAAAGTCAGAATTACGCAAAATTAGGAAGCAGTTGGACAAGAACCCGCACTTCCTTTGCATATATTTTCGTAACTACTTCAAATATGGATATGAAACTTATATGAATAGATAGAGCAACATGTACCCTTTCGGCTAACACCACGATTGCAAAATTTAGATACTTTTTAGACCTTTTACACTCCAATATATCAAGCATTCTCTGTACGGGAAAAGGACTGCTACAGCGCAAAGTCAGAATTACTAGAAAATAGGAGGCAGTTGGACAAGAGCCCGCACTTCCTTTTGCAAATATTTCCCGAATTACTGCAAATATAGATATGAAACGTATATGAATAGATAGAGGAACATCTGCCCTTTTAGACAAAACCAAGATTGCCAGATTTAGATACTTTTTAGACCTTTTATGCTCGAATATAAGAAACAACTCTCTACTGGAAAACGACTGCTGTAGCGGAAAGTCAGAATTACGCAAAAAGAGGAAGCAAATGGACAAGAACCCGCACTTCCTTTTGCAGATATTTTCGTAACTGCCGCAAATATAGATATGAAACTTATATGAATAGATAGAGGAACATGTGCCCTTTTTAACAAAACCAAGATTGCCAGATTCAGATACTTTTTAGACCTTTTATGCTCGAAATATATGAAGCATTCTCTCTACAGGACAACGACTGCTGTAGCGCAAAGTCAGAATTTGGCAAAAGTAGGAAGCAGTTGGACAAGAACTCGCACTTCGTTTTGGAGATATTTTCGTAAGTACTGCAAATATAGATATGAAACTTTTATGAATAGATAGAAGCAACATGTGCCCTTTTAGACAAAACCAAGTTTGCCAGATTTAGATACTGTTTAGACGTTTACACTACATCAAGCATTCTTTGGACAGGAAAAGGACCGCTATAGCGTTAAGTCAGAATTACTCAAAAGTAGGAAGCAGTTGGACAAGTACACGCACTTCCTTTTGCAGATATTTCCCCAACTTCTGCAAATATAGATATGAAACTTATATGAATGGATGGAGGAACATGTGCCCTTTTAGACAAAACCAAGATTGTCAGATTTAGATACTTTTTAGACCTTTTAAGCTTGAATATATGAAGCATTCTCTGCACGGGAAAACGACCGCTGTAGCGCATAGACAGAATTACTCAAAAGTAGAAAGCAGTAGTACAAGAACCTGCACTTTCGTTTTGCAGATATTTTCGTAACTACTGCAAATATAGATATGAAGCTTAAATGAATGAATAGAGGAACAATTCCCCTTTTAGACGAAACCAAGATTGTCAGATTTAGAAACTTTTTAGACCTTTTATGCTGGAATATATGAAGCATTCTCTGCACGGGAAAACGACTGTTGTAGCGCAAAGTCAGAAATACGCAAAAGTAGGAAGCAGTTTAACAGGAACCTGCACTTCATTTTGCAGATATTTTCCCAACTACTGCAAATTTAATATGAACTTATATGAAAAGATAGAGGAACATGTGCCCTTTTAGACAAAACCCAGATTGCCAGATTTAGATACTTTTTTAGACTGTTTATGCTCGAATATATGAAGAATTCTCTGTACAGGAAAACGACAGCTGTAGCGCAAAGTCAGAATTACGCAAAAGTAGAAAGCAGTTGTACAAGAACCTGCACTTCCGTTTTGCAGATATTTTCGTAACTACTTCAAATATGGATATGAGACTTATATGATAAGATAGAGCAACTTGTGCTCTTTCAGATAACACAATATTGCCAGATTTAGATACTTTTTAGACCTTTTACACTCCATCAAGCATTCTCTGTACAGGAAAAAGACCGCTATAGCGTTAAGTCAGAATTACTCAAAAGTAGGAGGCAGTTGGACAAGAGCCCGCACTTCCTTTTGCAAATATTTCCCCAATTACTGCAAATATAGATATGAAACTTATATGAATAGATAGAGAAACATGTGCCCTTTTAAACAAAACCAATATTGTCAGATTTAGATACTTTTTAGACCTTTCATGCTGAAAGATATGAAGCATTCTCTCTACAGGAAAACGACTGCTGTAGCGCAAAGTCAGAATTACGCAAAAGTAGGAAGCAGTTGGACAAGAACCCGCACTTCCTTTTGCAGAGATTTTCGTAACTACTTCATATAGGAATATGAAACTTATATGAATAGATAGGAGCATCATGTGCGCTTTTAGATAACACCAAGATTGGCAGGTTTTGATAATTTTCAGACATTTTATGCTCGAATATATGAAACATTCTCTCTACGGGAAAACGACTGCTGTAGCGCAAAGTTAGAATTACGCAAAAGTAGGAAGCAGTTGGACAAGAACCCGCACTTCCTTTTGCAGATATTTTCGTAACTACTTCAAATATGGATATGAAACTTAAATGAATAGATAGAGGAACATGTGCCCTTTTAGATGAAATAAAGATTGCGAGATCTAGATAATTTTTAGACCTTTTATGCTCGAATATATGAAACATTCTCTGAACGGGAAAAGGACCGCTATAGCACAAAGTCAGAATTACGCAGAAGTAGGAAGCAGTTGGACAAAAACCCGCACTTCCCTTTGCAGATATTTCCCCAACAGATAGAGGAACATGTGCCTTTTCAGATAATACCAAGATTGCCAGATTTAGATAATTTTTAGACCTTTTATGCTCGAATATATGAAGCATTCTCTGTACAGGAAAACGACTTCTGTAGCGCAAAGTCAGAATTACGCAAAAGTAGGAAGCAGTTGAACAGGAACCCGCATTCCTTTGAAGATATTTTCGTAACTGCTTCAAATATGGATATGAAACTTAAATGAATATATAGGAGCAACATATGCCCTTTGGATGAAACCAAGATTGCCAGATTTAGATTCTTTTTAGACCTTTTATGCTCGAATATATGAAACATTCTCTGAACGGGAAAAGGACCGCTATAGCACAAAGTCAGAATTACGCAGAAGTAGGAAGCAGTTGGACAAAAACCCGCACTTCCTTTTGCAGATATTTCCCCAACAGATAGAGGAACATGTGCCCTTTCAGATAACACCAAGATTGCCAGATTTAGATAATTGTTAGACCTTTTATGCTCGAATACATGAAACATTCTCTGTACGGGAGAACGACTGCTGTAGCGCAAAGCCAGAATTACGCAAAAATAGCAAGCAATTGGACAGGAACCCGCACTTCCTTTTGCAGATATTTTTGCAACTTCCTCAAATATGGATATGAAACTTAAATGAATAGATAGAGGAACATGTGCCCTTTTAGATGAAATAAAGATTGCCAGATCTAGATACTTTTTAGACCTTTTATGCTCGAATATATGAAGCATTCTCTCTACGGGAAAACTACTGCTGCAGCGCAAAGTCAGAATTAGGCAAAAGTAGGAAGCAGTTTGGACAAGAACCCGCACTTCCTTTTGAAAATATTTTTTGTAACTACTTCAAATATGGATATGAAACTTATGTGAATAGATAGAGGAACATGTGCTCTTTCAGATAACACCAAGATTGCCAGATTCAGATAATTTTTAGACCCATTATGCTCAAATATATGAAACATTCTCTGTACGGGAAAACGACCGCTGTAGCGCAAAGTCAGAATTACACATAAGTAGCATGCAGTTGGACAGGAACCCGCACTTCCTTTTAAAGATATTTTTGTAACTACTTCAAAAATGGATATGAAACTTAAATGAATAGATACAGGAACATGTGCCCTTTTAGATGAAATAAAGATTGCCAGATTCAGATAATTTTTAGACCTTTTATGCTCGAATATATGAATAATTCTCTCAACGGAAAAACGACTGCTGTAGCGCTAAGTCAGAATTACCAAAAAAAGTAGCATGGAATTGGACAGGAACCCGCACTTCCTTTTGATGATATTGTCTTAACTACTTCAAATATGGATATGAAACTTATATGAATAGATAGAGCAACATGTGCCCTTTCCGATAACACCACGATTGCCAGATTTAGATACTTTTTAGACCTTTTATGCTCGAATATATGAAGCATTCTCTCTACGGGAAAACGACTGCTGTAGCGCAAAGTCAGAATTACGCAAAAAGAGGAAGCAAATGGACAAGAACCCGCACTCCCTTTTGCAGATATTTTCGTAACTACTGCAAATATAGATATGAAACTTATATGAATAGATAGAGCAGCATGTGCCCTTTTAGACAAAACCAAGATTGCCATATTTAGATACTTTTTAGATCTTTTATGATCGACTATATGAAGCATTCTCTGCACGGGAAAACGACTGCTGTAGCGCAAAGTGAGAATTACGCAAAAGTAGGAAGCAGTTGGACAAGAACCCGCACTTCCTTTAGCAAATATTTCCCCAATTACTGCAAATATATATAGGAAACTTATATGAATAGATAGAGCAACATGTACCCTTTCCGATAACACCACGATTGGCAGATTTAGATACTTTTTAGACCTTTTATGCTCGAATATAAGAAACAACTCTCTACGAGAAAACGACTGCTGTAGCGCAAAGTCAGAATTACGCAAAAGTAGCAAGCAGTTGGACAGGAACCCGCACTTCCTTTTGAAGATATTTTTGCAACTTCCTCAAATATGGATATGAAACTTAAATGAATAGATAGAGGAACATGTGCCCTTTTAGATGAAATAAAGATTGCCAGATTTAGATAATTTTTAGACCTATTATGCTCAAATATATGAAGCATTCTCTGTACGGGAAAACGACTGCTGTAGCGCAAAGTCAGAATTACGCAAAAGTAGGAAGCAGTTGGACAAGAACCCGCACTTCCTTTTAAAGATATTTTTGTAACTACTTCAAATATGGATATGAAACTTAAATGAATAGATAGAGGAACATGTGCCCTTTTAGATGAAATAAAGATTGCCAGATTTAGATAATTTTTAGACCTATTATGCTCAAATATATGAAACATTCTCTGTACGGGAAAACGACTGCTGTAGCGCAAAGTCAGAATTACACATAAGTAGCATGCAGTTGGACACGAACCCGCACTTCCTTTTGAAGATATTATCGTAACTACTTCAAATATGGATATGAAACTTATATGAATAGTTAGAACGACTTGTGCCCTTTCAGATAACAACAAGATTGAAAGATTTAGATACTTTTTAGACCTTTTAAGCTCGAAGATATGAAACATTCTCTCTACGGGAAAACGACAGCTGTAGCGCAAAGTCAGAATTACGCAAAAGTAGGAAGCAGTTGAACAGGAACCTGCACTTCATTTTGCAGATATTGTCGTAACTACTTCAAATATGGATATGAAACTTATATGAATAGTTAGAACGACTTGTGCCCTTTCAGAAAACAACAAGATTGCCTAATTTAGATACTTTTTAGACTATATGAAGCATTCTCTCTACGGGAAAACCACTGCTGCAGCACAAAGTCAAAATTACTCGAATATAGGAGGCAGTTGGACAAGAACCCGCACTTCCTTTTGCAAATATTTCCCCAATTACTGCAAATATTATAGGAAACTTATATGAATAGATAGAGCAACATGTGCCCTTTCCGATAACACCACGATTGCCAGATTTAGATACTTTTTAGACCTTTTATGCTCGAATATAAGAAACAACTCTCAACGGGAAAACGACTGCTGTAGCGCAAAGTCAGAATTACGCAAAAAGAGGAAGCAAATGGACAAGAACCTGCACTTCATTTTGCAGATATTTTTGCAACTTCCTCAAATATGGATATGAAACTTAAATGAATGGATAGAGGAACATGTGCCCTTTTAGATGAAATAAAGATTGCCAGATTTAGATACTTTTTAGACCTATTATGCTCAAATCTATGAAACATTCTCTGTAAGGGAAAACGACTGCTGTAGCGCAAAGTCAGAATTACGCAAAAAGACGAAGCAAATGGACAAGAACCCGCACTTCCATTTGATGATATTTTCGTAACTACTTCAAATATGGAAATGAAACTTATATGGATAGATAGAGCAGCATGTGCCCTTTCTGATAACACCACGATTGCCAGATTTAGATACTTTTTAGACCTTTTATGCTCGAATATATGAAGCATTCTCTCTACGGGAAAACTACTGCTGCAGCGCAAAGTTAAAATTACTCGAATATAGGAGGAAGTTGGACAAGAACCCGCACTTCCTTTTGCAGATATTTTCGTAACTACCTAAATATGGATATGAAACATAAATGAATAGATAGAGGAACATGTGCCCTTTTAGATAAAATAAAGATTGGCAGATTTAGATACTTTTTAGACCTTTTACTCTCCTTGAAGCATTCTCTTTACGGGAAAACGACTGCTGTAGCGCAAAGTCAGAATTACACATAAGTAGCATGCAGTTGGACAGGAACCCGCACTTCTTTTTGCAGATATTGTCGTAACTACTTCAAATATGGATATGAAACTTATATGAATAGTTAGAACGACTTGTGCCCTTTCAGATAACAACAAGATTGCCAGATTTAGATACTTTTTAGACCTTTTAAGCTCGAAGATATGAAACATTCTCTCTACGGGAAAACGACAGCTGTAGCGCAAAGTCAGAATTACGCAAAAGTAGGAAGCAGTTGAACAGGAACCCGCACTTCATTTTGCAGATATTGTCGTAACTACTTCAAATATGGATATGAAACTTATATGAATAGTTAAAACGACTTGTGCCCTTTCAGATAACAACAAGATTGCCTGATTTAGATACTTTTTAGACCTTTTATGCTCGAATATATGAAGCATTCTCTCTACAGGAAAACCACTGCTGCAGCACAAAGTCAAAATTACTCGAATATAGGAGGCAGTTGGACAAGAACCCGTACTTCCTTTTGCAAATATTTCCCCAATTACTGCAAATATTATAGGAAACTTATATGAATAGATAGAGCAACATGTGCCCTTTCCGATAACACCACGATTGCCAGATTTAGATACTTTTTAGACCTTTTATGCTCGAATATAAGAAACAACTCTCAACGGGAAAACGACTGCTGTAGCGCAAAGTCACAATTACGCAAAAAGAGGAAGCAAATGGACAAGAACCTGCACTTCATTTTGCAGATATTTTTGCAACTTCCTCGAGTATGGATATGAAACTTAAATGAATGGATAGAGGAACATGTGCCCTTTTAGATGAAATAAAGATTGCCTGAGTTAGATACTTTTTAGACCTTTTATGCTCGAATATATGAAGCATTCTCTGTACAGGAAAACGACTGCTGTAGTGCAAAGTCAGAATTACGCAAAAGTAGGAAGCAGTTGGACAGGAACCCGCTCTTCCTTTTGAGAATATTTTCGTAACTACTTCAAATATGGATATGAAATTTAAATGAATAGATAGAGGAACATGTGCCCTTTTAGATGAAATAAAGATTGCCAGATTTAGATACTTTTTAGACCTTTTATGCTCCAATATATGAAGCATTTTCTCTACGGGAAAACCACTGCTGTAGCGCAAAGTCAGAATTACGCAAAAAGAGAAAGCAATCGGACAGGAACCCGCACTTCCTTTTGAAGATATTTTTGTAACTACTTCAAATATGGATATGAAACTTAAATGAATAGATAGAGGAACATGTGCCCTTTTAGATGAAATAAAGATTGCCAGATTTAGATAATTTTTAGACCTATTATGCTCAAATATATGAAACATTCTCTGTACGGGAAAACGACTGCTGTAGCGCAAAGTCAGAATTACACATAAGTAGCATGCAGTTGGACAGGAACCCGCACTTCCTTTTGCAGATATTGTCGTAACTACTTCAAATATGGATATGAAACTTATATGAATAGTTAGAACGACTTGTGCCCTTTCAGATAACAACAAGATTGCCAGATTTAGATACTTTTTAGACCTTTTAAGCTCGAAGATATGAAACATTCTCTCTACGGGAAAACGACAGCTGTAGCGCAAAGTCAGAATTACGCAAAAGTAGGAAGCAGTTGAACAGGAACCCGCACTTCATTTTGCAGATATTGTCGTAACTACTTCAAATATGGATATGAAACTTATATGAATAGTTAGAACGACTTGTGCCCTTTCAGATAACAACAAGATTGCCTGATTTATATACTTTTTAGACCTTTTATGCTCGAATATATGAAGCATTCTCTCTACGGGAAAACCACTGCTGCAGCACAAAGTCAAAATTACTAGAATATAGGAGGCAGTTGGACAAGAACCCGCACTTCCTTTTGCAGATATTTTTGCAACTTCCTCAAATATGGATATGAAACTTATATGAATAGATAGAGGAACATGTGCCCTTTTAGATGAAATACAGATTGCCAGATTTAGATACTTTTTAGACCTTTTATGCTCGACTATATGAAGCATTCTCTCTACGGGAAAACGACTGCTGTAGCGCAAAGTCAGAATTACACAAAAGTAGCATGGAATTGGACAGGAACCAGCACTTCCTTTTGATGATATTGTCGTAACTACTTCAAATATGGATATGAAATTTATATGAATAGATAGAGCAATATGTGCCCTTTCCGATAACACCACGATTGCCAGATTTAGATACCTTTTAGACCTTTTATGCTCGAATATATGAAGCATTCTCTCTACGGGAAAACGACTACTGTAGCGCAAAGTCAGAATTACGCAAAAAGAGGAAGCAAATGGACAAGAACCCGCACTCCCTTTTGCAGATATTTTCGTAACTACTGCAAATATAGATATGAAACTTATATGAATAGATAGAGCAGCATGTGCCCTTTTAGACAAAACCAAGATTGCCATATTTAGATACTTTTTAGATCTTTTATGATCGACTATATGAAGCATTCTCTCTATGGGAAAACCATTGCTGCAGCGCAAAGTCAGAATTACTCGAATATAGGAGGCAGTTGGACAAGAACCCGCACTTCCTTTTGCAAATATTTCCCCAATTACTGCAAATATTATAGGAAACTTATATGAATAGATAGAGCAACATGTGCCCTTTCCGATAACACCACGATTGCCAGATTTAGATACTTTTTAGACCTTTTATGCTCGAATATAAGAAACAACTCTCAACGGGAAAACGACTGCTGTAGCGCAAAGTCAGAATTACGCAAAAAGAGGAAGCAAATGGACAAGAACCTGCACTTCATTTTGCAGATATTTTTGCAACTTCCTCAAATATGGATATGAAACTTAAATGAATAGATAGAGGAACATGTGCCCTTTTAGATGAAATAAAGATTGCCAGATTTAGATAATTTTTAGACCTATTATGCTCAAATATATGAAACATTCTCTCTACTGGAAAACGACTGCTGTAGCGCAAAGTCAAAATTACGCAAAAGTAGTAAGCAATTGGACAGGAACCCGCACTTGCTTTTGAAGATATTTTTGTAACTACTGCAAATATAGATATGAAACTTATATGAAAGGATAGAGGAACATGTGTGCTTTTAAATGAAACCAAGATTGCCAAATTTCGATACTTTTTAGACCTTTTACAATCCATCAAGCATTCTCTGTACGGGAAAACGACCGCTATAGCGCTAAGTTAGAATTATGCAAAAGTAGGAAGCAGTTGGACAAGAACCCGCACTTCCTTTTGCAGATATTTTCGTAAGTACTTCAAATATGGATATGAAACTTAAATGAATAGTTAGAGGAACATTTGCCCTTTCAGATTACACCAAAATTGCCAGATTAAGATAATTTTTAGACCTTTTATGCTGCAATATATGAAGCATTCTCTGTACGGAAAAACGACTGCTGTAGCGCAGAGTCAGAATTACGCAAAAAGAGGAAGCAAATGGACAAGAACCCGCACTTCCTTTTGAAGATATTTTCCAAACTACTGCAAATATGGATATGAAACATAAATGAATAGATAGAGGAACATGTGCCCTTTTAGATAAAATAAAGATTGGCAGATTTAGATACTTTTTAGACCTTTTACTCTCCTTGAAGCATTCTCTTTACGGGAAAAGGACCGCTACAGCGCAAAGTCAGAAATACTCGAAAATAGGAGGCAGTTGGACAAGAACCCACACTTCCTTTTGCAGATATTTTCCCAACTACTGTAAAATATAGATATGAAACTTATATGAATAGATAGACGAACATGTACCCTTTTAGACGAAACCAAGATTGCCAGATTTAGATACTTTTTAGACCTTTTACCCTCCATCAAGCAATCTCTGTACGGGAAAAGTCAGAATTACGCAAAAGTAGGAAGCAGTTGGACAAGAACCCGCACTTCCTTTTGAGAATATTTTCGTAACCACTTCAAAAATGGATATGAAACTTATATAAATAGATAGAGGAACATGTGCCCTCTCAGATAACACCAAGATTGCAAGATTTAGATAATTTTTAGACCTTTTATGCTCGAATATATGAAGCATTCTCTCTATGGGAAAACCATTGCTGCAGCGCAAAGTCAGAATTACTCGAATATAGGAGGCAGTTGGACAAGAACCCGCACTTCCTTTTGCAGATATTTTTGCAACTTCCTCAAATATGGATATGAACCTTAAATGAATAGATAGAGGAACATGTGCCCTTTTAGATGAAATAAAGATTGCCAGATTAAGATAATTTTTAGACCTTTTATGCTGGATTATATGAAGCATTTTCTGTACGGAAAAACGACTGCTGTAGCGCAAAGTCAGAATTACGCAAAAAGACGAAGCATGGAATTGGACAGGAATCCGCACTTCCTTTTGATGATATTGTCTTAACTACTTCAAATATGGATATGAAACTTATATGGATAGATAGAGCAATATGTGCCCTTTCCGATAACACCACGATTGCCAGATTTAGATACCTTTTAGACCTTTTATGCTCGAATATATGAAGCATTCTCTCTACGGGAAAACGACTGCTGTAGCGCAGAGTCAGAATTACGCAAAAAGAGGAAGCAAATGGACAAGAACCCGCACTTCCTTTTGCAGATATTTTCGTAACTACTGCAAATATAGATATGAAACTTATATGAATAGATAGAGCAGCATGTGCCCTTTTAGACAAAACCAAGATTGCCATATTTAGATACTTTTTAGATCTTTTATGATCGACTATATGAAGCATTCTCTCTATGGGAAAACCATTGCTGCAGCGCAAAGTCAGAATTACTCGAATATAGGAGGCAGTTGGACAAGAACCCGCACTTCCTTTTGCAAATATTTCCCCAATTACTGCAAATATTATAGGAAACTTATATGAATAGATAGAGCAACATGTGCCCTTTCCGATAACACCACGATTGCCAGATTTAGATACTTTTTAGACCTTTTATGCTCGAATATAAGAAACAACTCTCAACGGGAAAACGACTGCTGTAGCGCAAAGTCAGAATTACGCAAAAAGAGGAAGCAAATGGACAAGAACCTGCACTTCATTTTGCAGATATTTTTGCAACTTCCTCAAATATGGATATGAAACTTAAATGAATAGATAGAGGAACATGTGCCCTTTTAGATGAAATAAAGATTGCCAGATTTAGATAATTTTTAGACCTATTATGCTCAAATATATGAAACATTCTCTGTAAGGGAAAACGACTGCTGTAGCGCAAAGTCAAAATTACGCAAAAGTAGTAAGCAATTGGACAGGAACCCGCACTTCCTTTTGAAGATATTTTTGTAACTACTTCAAATATGGATATGAAACTTAAATGAATAGATAGAGGAACATGTGCCCTTTTAGATGAAATAAAGATTGCCAGATTTAGATAATTTTTAGACCTATTATGCTCAAATATATGAAGCATTCTCTGTACGGGAAAACGACTGCTGTAGCGCAAAGTCAGAATTACACATAAGTAGCATGCAGTTGGACAGGAACCCGCACTTCCTTTTGCAGATATTGTCGTAACTACTTCAAATATGGATATGAAACTTATATGAATAGTTAGAACGACTTGTGCCCTTTCAGATAACAACAAGATTGCCAGATTTAGATACTTTTTAGACCTTTTAAGCTCGAAGATATGAAACATTCTCTCTACGGGAAAACGACAGCTGTAGCGCAAAGTCAGAATTACGCAAAAGTAGGAAGCAGTTGAACAGGAACCCGCACTTCATTTTGCAGATATTTTTCCAACTACTGCAAATATAGATATGAAACTTATATGAAAAGATAGAGGAACATGTGTGCTTTTAAATGAAACCAAGATTGCCAAATTTCGATACTTTTTAGACCTTTTACAATCCATCAAGCATTCTCTGTACGGGAAAAGGACCGCTATAGCGCTAAGTTAGAATTATGCAAAAGTAGGAAGCAAATGGACAAGAACCCGCACTTCCTTTTGCAGATATTTTCGTAACTACTGCAAATATAGATATGAAACTTATATGAATAGATAGAGCAACATGTGCCCTTTCCGATTCCACCACGATTGCCAGATTTAGATACTTTTTAGACCTTTTATGCTCGAATATATGAAGCATTCTCTCTACGGGAAAACGACTGCTGTAGCGCAAAGTCAGAATTACGCAAAAGTAGGAAGCAGTTGGACAGGAACCCGCACTTCCTTTTGAAGATATTTTCCAAACTACTGCAAATATAGATATGAAACCTATATGAAAAGATAGAGGAACATGTGCCCTTTTAGACAAAACCATGATTGGCAGATTTAGATACTTTTTAGACCTTTTACTCTCCATGAAGCATTCTCTTTACGGGAAAAGGACCGCTACAGCGCAAAGTCAGAAATACTCGAAAATAGGAGGCAGTTGGACAAGAACCCACACTTCCTTTTGCAGATATTTTCCCAACTACTGTAAAATATAGATATGAAACTTATATGAATAGATAGAGGAACATGTGCCCTTTTAGACGAAACCAAGATTGCCAGATTTAGATACTTTTTAGACCTTTTACCCTCCATCAAGCAATCTCTGTACGGGAAAAGTCAGAATTACGCAAAAGTAGGAAGCAGTTGGACAAGAACCCGCACTTCCTTTTAAAGATATTTTTGTAACTACTTCAAATATGGATATGAAACTTATATAAATAGATAGAGGAACATGTGCCCTCTCAGATAACACCAAGATTGCAAGATTTAGATAATTTTTAGACCTTTTATGCTCGAATATATGAATCATTCTCTCAACGGGAAAACGACAGCTGTAGCGCTAAGTCAGAATTACGCAAAAAGAGGAAGCAAATGGACAAAAACCCGCACTTCCTTTTGCAGATATTTTCGTAAGTACTGCAAATATAGATATGAAACTTATATGAATAGATAGAGGAACATGTGCCCTTTTAGACAAAACAGAGATTGCCAGATTTAGATACTTTTTAGACCTTTTATGCTCGAATATATGAAGCATTCTCTCTACGGGAAAACTACTGCTGCAGCGCAAAGTCAGAATTACGCAAAAAGACGAAGCAAATGGACAAGAACCCGCACTTCCTTTTGCAGATATTTTCGTAACTACTTCAAATATGGAAATGAAACTTATATGAATAGATAGAGCAACATGTGCCCTTTCCAATAACACCACGATTGCCAGATTTAGATACTTTTTAGACCTTTTATTCTCGAATACATGAATCATTCTCTCTACGGGAAAACGACTTCTGTAGCGCAAAGTCAGAATTACGCAAAAGTAGGGAGCAGTTGGACAGGAACCCGCACTTCCTTTTGAAGATATTTTCCAAACTACTGCAAATATAGATATGAAACCTATATGATAAGATAGAGGAACATGTGCCCTTTTAGACAAAACAGAGATTGCCAGATTTAGATACTTTTTAGACGTTTTACTGTCCATGAAGCATTCTCTTTACGGGAAAAGGACCGCTACAGCGCAAAGTCAGAAATACTCGAAAATAGGAGGCAGTTGGACAAGAACCCACACTTCCTTTTGCAGATATTTTCCCAACTACTTTAAAATATAGATATGAAACTTATATGAATAGATAGAGGAACATGTGCCCTTTTAGACGAAACCAAGATTGCCAGATTTAGATACTTTTTAGACCTTTTACCCTCCATCAAGCAATCTCTGTACGGGAAAAGTCAGAATTACGCAAAAGTAGGAAGCAGTTGGACAAGAACCCGCACTTCCTTTTGAGAATATTTTCGTAACTACTTCAAATATGGATATGAAACTTATATGAATAGATAGAGGAACATGTGCCCTTTCAGATAACACCAAGATTGCCAGATTTAGATAATTTTTAGACCTTTTATGCTCGAATATATGAAGCATTCTCTGTACGGGAAAACGACTTCTGTAGCGCAAAGTCAGAATTACGCAAAAGTAGGGAGCAGTTGGACAGGAACCCGCACTTCCTTTTGAAGATATTTTCGTAACTACTTCAAATATGGATATGAAACTTAAATGAATAGATACAGGAACATGTGCCCTTTTAGCTCGAATATATGAAGCATTCTCTGCACGGGAAAACGACCGCTATAGCACAAATACAAAATTACGGAAAAGTAGGAAGCAGTTGGACAAGAACCCGCACTTCCTTTTGAAGATATTTCCCCAACTACTGCAAATATAGATATGAAACTTATATGAATAGATAGGAGCAACATATGCCCTTTTAGACAAAGCCAAGATTGCCAGATTTAGATACTTTTTAGACCTTTTACCCTCCATCAATCATTCTCTGTACGGGAAAAGGACCGCTACAGCACAAAGTCAGAAATACTCGAAAATAGGACGCAGTTGGAAAAAAAACCAACACTTCCTTTAGCAGATTTTTCCCCAACTACTGCAAATATAGATATGAAACTTATATGAATAGATAGAGGAACATGTGCCCTTTTAGACGTAACCAAGATTGCCAGATTTAGATACTTTTTAGACCTTTTATGCTCGAATATATGAAGCATTCTCTCTACGGGAAAACGACTGCTGTAGCGCAAAGTCAGAATTACGCAAAAGTAGGAAGCAGTTGAACAGGAACCCGCACTTCATTTTGCAGATATTTTCCCAACTACTGCAAATATAGATATGAAACTTATATGAAAAGATAGAGGAACATGTGCCCTTTTGGACGAAACCGAGATTGCCATATTTAGATACTTTTTAGACATTTTACCCTCCATCAAGCATTCTCTGTACGGGAAAAGGACCGCTATAGCGCCAAGTAAGAATCTCGCAAAAGTAGGATGCAGTTGGAGGATGCAGAACCCGCACTCCCTTTTAGAGACATTTTCCTAACTACTTCCAATATGGATATGAAACTTATATGATAAGATAGAGCAACTTGTGCCCTTTCAGATAACACCAATATTGCTAGATTTTGATAATTTTTAGACCTTTTACACTCCAATATATCAAGCATTCTCTGTACGGGAAAAGGACCGCTGCAGCGCATAGTCAGAATTACTCGAAAATAGGAGGCAGTTGGACAAGAGCCCGTACTTCCTTTTGCAGATATTTCTGTAACTACTTCAAATATGGATATAAAACATGTTTGATTCGATAGAGCAACTTGTGCTTCTTCAGATAACACCAAGATTACCAGATTAAGATACTTTTTAGACCCTTTATGCTCGAATATATGAAACATTTTCTATTGGGGAAAACGACTGCTGTAGCGCAAAGTCAGAATTACGAAGAAGTAGGAAGCAGTTGGACAAAAACCTGCACTTCATTTTGCAGATATTTTCGTAACTACTTGAAATATGGATATGAAATTTATATGAATAGATAGAGGAACATGTGCCCTTTCAGATAACACCAAGATTGCCAGGTTTTGATAATGTTTAGACCTTTTACACTCGAATATATCAAGCATTCTCTGTACGGGGAAAGGACCGCTACAGCACAAAGTCAGGATTACTCGAAAATAAGACGCAGTTGGACAAGAACCCACACTTCCTTTTGCAGAAAATTCCCCAACTACTGCAAATATAGATATGAAACTTATATGAATAGATGCAGGAACATGTGCCCTTTTAGAGAAAACCAAGATTGTCAGATTTAGAAACTTGTTAGACCTTTTAAGCTCGAATATATGAAGCATTCTCTGCAAGGGAAAACGACCGCTATAGCGCAAAGTCAGAATTACGCAGAAGTAGGAAGCAGTTGGACAAAAACCCGCACTTCCTTTTGCAGATATTTCCCCAACAGATAGAGGAACATGTGCCCTTTCAGATAACACCACGATTGCCAGATTTAGATAATTTTTAGACCTTTTATGCTCGAATATATGAAGCATTCTCTGTACGGGAAAACGACTTCTGTAGCGCAAAGTCAGAATTACGCAAAAGTAGGAAGCAGTTGAACAGGAACCCGCACTTCCTTTTGAAGATATTTTCGTAACTACTTCAAATATGGATATGAAACTTAAATGAATAGATACAGGAACATGTGCCCTTTTAGATGAAATAAAGATTGCCAGATTCAGATACTTTTTAGACCTTTTATGCTCGGATATATGAAGCATTCTCTGTACGGGAAAACGACTGCTGTAGCGCAAAGTCAGAATTACGCAAAAGTAGGGAGCAGTTGGATAGGAACCCGCACTTCCTTTTGCAGATATTTTCGTAACTACTGAAAATATAGATATGAAACTTATATGAATAGATAGAGGAACATGTTTCCTTTCAGATAACACCAAGATTGCCAGATTTAGATACTTTTTGGACCTTTTACCCTCCATGAAGCATTCTCTGTACGGGAAAAGGACCGCTATAGCGCTAAGTCAGAATTACGCAAAAGTAGGAAGCAGTTGGAGGATGCAGAACCCGCACTCCCTTTTAGAGACATTTTCCTAACTACTTCCAATATGGATATGAAACTTATATGATAAGATAGAGCAACTTATGCCCTTTCAGATAACCTCAAGATTGCCAGATTTTGATGATTTTTAGACCTTTTACACTCCAATATATCAAGCATTCTCTGTACGGGAAAAGGACCACTACAGCGCAAAGTCAGAATTACTCGAAAATAGGAGGCAGTTGGACAAGAACCCGCACTTCATTTTGCAAATATTTCTGTAACTACTTCAAATATGGATATGAAACTTTTATGATTCGATAGAGCAACTTGTGCCCTTTAAGATAACACCACGATTGCCAGATTTAGATACTTTTTAGACCATTTATGCTCGAATATTTGAAGAATTTTCTATACGGGAAAACGACTTCTGTAGCTCAAAGTCAGAATTACGCAAAAGTAGAAAGCAGTTGGACAGGAACCCGCACTTCCTTTTGAAGATATTTTCGTAACTACTTGAAATATGGATATGAAATTTATATGAATAGATAGAGGAACATGTGCCCTTTCAGATAACACCAAGATTGCCAGGTTTTGATAATGTTTAGACCTTTTACACTCGAATATATCAAGCATTCTCTGTACGGGGAAAGGACCGCTACAGCACAAAGTCAGGATTACTCGAAAATAAGACGCAGTTGGACAAGAACCCACACTTCCTTTTGCAGAAAATTCCCCAACTACTGCAAATATAGATATGAAACTTATATGAATAGATGCAGGAACATGTGCCCTTTTAGAGAAAACCAAGATTGTCAGATTTAGAAACTTGTTAGACCTTTTAAGCTCGAATATATGAAGCATTCTCTGCAAGGGAAAACGACCGCTATAGCGCAAAGTCAGAATTACGCAGAAGTAGGAAGCAGTTGGACAAAAACCCGCACTTCCTTTTGCAGATATTTCCCCAACAGATAGAGGAACATATGCCCTCTCAGATAACACCAAGATTGCAAGATTTAGATAATTTTTAGACCTTTTATGCTCGAATATATGAACCATTCTCTCTACGGGAAAACGACTGCTGTAGCGCAAAGTCAAAATTACGCAAAAGTGGGAAGCAGTTGGATAGGAACCCGCACTTCCTTTTGAAGATATTTTCGTAACTACTTCAAATATGGATATGAAACTTAAATGAATAGATACAGGAACATGTGCCCTTTTAGATGAAATAAAGATTGTCAGATTCAGATACGTTTTAGACCTTTTATGCTCGGATATATGAAGCATTCTCTGTACGGGAAAACGACTTCTGTAGCGCAAAGTCAGAATTACGCAAAAGTAGGAAGCAGTTGGACAGGAACCCGCACATCCTTTTGAAGATATTTTCCAAACTACTGCAAATATAGATATGAAATTTATGTGAATAGATAGAGAAACATGTGCCCTTTCCAAAAACACCACGATTGCCAAATTTAGATACTTTTTAGACCTTTTATGCTCGAATATATGAAGCATTCTCTCTACGGGAAAACGACTGCTGTAGCGCAAAGTCAGAATTACGCAAAAAGAGGAAGCAAATGGACAAAAACCCGCACTTCCTTTTGCAGATATTTTCGTAACTACTGCAAATATAGATATGAAACTTATATGAATAGATAGGAGCATTATGTGCCCTTTTTAATGAAACCAAGATTGTCAGATTTAGATATTTTTTAGACCTTTTATGCTCGAATATAAGAAACAACTCTCTACGGGAAAACGACTGCTGTAGCGCAAAGTCAGAATTACGCAAAAAAAGGAAGCAAATGGACAAGAACCCGCACTTCATTTTGCAGATATTTTCCCAACTACTGCAAATATAGATATGAAACTTATATGTATAGATAAAGGAACATGTGTCCTTTTTAACAAAACCAAGATTGCCAGATTTGGATACTTTTTAGACCTTTTATGCTCGAAATATATGAAGCATTCTCTCTACGGGAAAACCACTGCTGCAGTCCAGAGTCAGAATTACTCGAATATAGGAGGCAGTTGGAAGAAAAACCTGCACTTCCTTTTGCAAATATTTCCCCAATTACTGCTAATATATATAGGAAACTTATATGAATAGATAGAAGAACATGTGCCCTTTTAAACAAAACCAAGATTGTCAGATTTAGATACTTTTTAAACCTTTCATGCTCGAAGATATGAAGCATTCTCTCTACGGGAAAACGACTGCCGTAGCGCAAAATCAGAATTACGCAAAAGTAGGAAGCAGTTGGACAAGAACCCGCACTTCCTTTTGCAGATATTTTCGTAACTACTGCAAATATAGATCTGAAACTTTTATGAATAGATAGAAGCAACACGTGCCCTTTTAGACAAAACCAAGTTTGCCAGATTTAGATACTTTTTAGACCTTTTACACTCCATCAAGCATTCTCTGTACAGGGAAAGGACCGCTATAGCGTTAATTCAGAATTACTCAAAAGTAGGAAGCAGTAGTCCAAGAACCCGCACTTCCTTTTGCAGATATTTCTGTAACTGCTTCAAATATGGATATGACACTTATATGAAAAGATAGGAGCAACATGTGCCCTTTTCGATGAAACCAAGATTGCCAGATTTAGACACTTTTAGACCAAATATGCTCGAATATATGAAAAATTTTCTATACGAGAAAATGACTGCTGTAGCTCAAAGTCAGAATTAAGCAAAAGGAGGAAGCAGTTAGACAGGAACCCGCACTTCCTTTTGAAGATATTGTCGTAACTACTTCAAATATGGATATGAAATTTATATGAATGGATAGAACGACTTGTGCCCTTTCAGATAACACCAAGATTGCCAGATTTTGATAATTTTTAGACCTTTTACACTCCAATATATCAAGTATTCTCTGTACGGGAAAACGACCGCTACGGCACAAAGTCAGAATTACTCGAAAATAGGACGCAGTTGGACAAGAACCCCCACTTTATTTTGCAGTTATTTCCCCAACTACTGCAAATATGGATATGAAACTTATATGAATAGATAGAACAACTTGTGCCCTTTAAGATAACACTACGATTGCCAGATTTAGGTAATTTTTAGACCTTTTATGCTCGAATATATGAAGCATTCTCTCTACGGGAAAAGGGCCGCTACAGCGCAAAGTCAGAAAAAGGAAGCAAAAGTAGGAAGCAGTTGGACAAGAACCCGCACTTCCTTTTGCAGATATTTTCGTAATAACTTTAAATATGGATATGAAACTTATATGAATAGAAAGAGCAACATGTGCCCTTTCGGCTAACACCACGATTGCAAAATTTAGATACTTTTTTGACCTTTTATGCTCGAATATATGAAGCATTCTCTGCACGGGAAAACGACCGCTATAGCGCAAAGTCAGAATTACGCAAAAGTAGCATGCAGTTGGACAAGAACCCGCACTTCCTTTTGCAGATATTTTCGTAACTACTGCAAATATTGATATGAAATCTATATGAATAGATAGAGGAACATGTGCCCTTTTAGACGAAACCAAGATTGCCAGATTTAGATAATTGTTAGACCTTTTATGCTCGAATATATGAAGCATTATCTCTACGGGAAAACCACTGCTGCAGCGCAAAGTCAGAATTACTCGAATATAGGAGGCAGTTGGACAAGAACCCGCACTTCCTTTGCAGATATTTTCGTAACTACTTAAAAATGGATATAAAACTTATATGTATAGCTAGAGGAACATGTGCCCTTTTAAACGAAACCAAGATTGTCAGATTTAGCTACTTTTTATACCTTTTATGCTCAAATATATGAAACATTCTCTGAACGGGAAAACGACTGCTGTAGCGGAAAGTCAGAATTACGCAAAAGTAGGAAGCAGTTGGACAAGAACCCGCACTTCCTTTGCAGATATTTTCGTAACTACTTCAAAAATGGATATGAAACTTATATGAATAACTAGTGGAACATGTGCCCTTTTAGACGAAACCAAGATTATCAGATTTAGATACTTTTTAGACCTTTTATGCTCGAATATATGAAGCATTCTCTGCACTGAAAAACGACCGCTGTAGCGCAAAGTCAGAATTACACAAAAGTAGCATGCAGTTGGGCAAGAACCCGCACTTCCTTTTGAAGATATTTTCGTAACTACTTCAAATATGGATATGAGACTTATATGATTAGATAGAGCAACATGTGCCCTTTCAGATAACACCAAGATTGCCAGATTTTGATAATTTTTAGACCTTTTACATTCCAATATATCAAACATTCTTTGTACGGGAAAAGGACTGCTACAGCGCAAAGTCAGAATTACTCGAAAATAGGAGGCAGTTGGACAAGAACGCACACTTCCTTTTGCAGATATTTCCGTAACTACTACAAATATAGATATGAAACTTATATAAATAGATAGAGGAACATGTGCCCTTTCAGATAACACCAAGATTGCCAGATTTAGATAATTGTTAGACCTTTTATGCTCGAATATATGAAGCATTCTCTCTACGGGAAAACGACTGCTGTAGCGCAAAGTCAGAATTACGCAAAAGTAGGAAGCAGTTGGACAACAACCCGTACTTCCTTTTGAAGATATTTTCGTAACTACTTCAAATATGGATATGAAACTTAAATGAATAGATAGGAGCAACATATGCCCTTTTAGATAACACCAAGATTGCCAGATTTAGCTACTTTTTAGACCTTTTATGCTCGAATATATAAAGCATTTTCTGTACGTGGAGCGACTGCAGTAGCGCAAAGTCAGAATTACGAAAATTAGGAAGCAGTTGGACAAGAACCCGCACTTCCTTTTGCAGATTTTTCCCAACTACTGCAAATATAGATATGAAACTTATATGAATAGCTAGAGGAACATGTGCCCTTTTAGACGAAACCAAGATTGTCAGATTTAGATACTTTTTAGACCTTTTACACTCCATCAAGCATTCTCTCTACAGAAAAGGACAGCTATAGCGCTAAGTCAGAATTATGCAAAAGTAGGAAGCAGTTGGACAAGAACCCGCACTTCCTTTTGCAGATATTTCCGTAACTACTTCAAATATGTATATGAAACTTATATGATTAGATAGAGAAACATGTGCTCTTTCCGAAGACACTAAGATTGTCAGACTTCGATAATTTTTAGATCTTTTCACTCCAATATATCAAGCAATCTCTGTACGGGAAAAGGACCGCTAAAGTACAAAGTCTGAATTACTCGAAAATACGAGGCAGTTGGACAAGAACCCGCACTTCAATTTGCAGATATTTCCCCAACTACTGCAAATATAGATATGAAACTTATATGAATAGATGGAGGAACATGTGCCCTGTTAGACTAAACCAAGATTGTCAGATTTAGAAACTTTTTAGACCTTTTAAACTCGAATATATGAAGCATTCACTGTACGGGAAAACCACCGCTATAGCGCAAAGTCAGAATTACTCAAAAGGAGGAAGCAGCTGGACAAGAACCTGCACTTACTTTAGCAGATATTTTCGTAAATACTTCAAATATTGATATGAAACTTATATTAAGATATAGAGCAACATGTGCCCTTTCAGAAAGCTACAAGATTGCCAGATTTTGATAATTTTTAGACCTTTTACACTCCAATATATGAAGCATTCTCTGTAGGGGAAAACGACCACTACGGCGCAAAGTATGAATTACTCGAAAATAGGAGGCAGTTGGACAAGAACCCGCACTTCCTTTTGCAGATACTTCCCCAACTACTTCAAACATGGATATGAAACTTATATGAATAAAAAGAGGAACATGTGCCCTTTAGTTGAAACCAAGATTGCCAGATTTTTATAAATTTTAGACCTTTTAAACTGCAATATATCAAGCAATCTCTGTACTGGAAAAGGACCGCTACAGC
The DNA here is from genome assembly GCF_054643075.1 of Acanthaster planci. NCBI lineage: Eukaryota > Metazoa > Echinodermata > Asteroidea > Valvatida > Acanthasteridae > Acanthaster > Acanthaster planci. The sequence goes on from NC_141784.1 coordinate 12,436,905, forward strand.
GCAAAGTCAGAATTTCGCAAAAGTACGAAGCAGTTGGACAAGAACCCGCACTTCCTTTTGTAGATATTTCCCCAACTAATGCAAGTATAGATATGAAACTTATATGAAAAGAAAGAGGAACATGTGCCCTTTTAGATAACACCAAGATTGCCAGATTTAGATACTTTTTAGACCTTTTATGCTCGGATATATGAAACATTCTCTGACCGGGAAAAGGACATCTACAGCGAAAAGATGCTGTAGCGCAAAGTCAGAATTACTCAAAAGGAGGAAGCAGTTGGACAAGAACCCGCACTTTTGCAGATATTTTCGTAACTACTTCAAATATGGATATGAAACTTATATGAAGATATAGAGCAACATGTGCCCTTTCAGAAAGCTACAAGATTGCCAGATTTTGATACTTTTTAGACCTTTACACTCCAATATATCAAGCATTTTTTGTACAGGAAAAGGACCGCTACAGCGCAAAGTCAGAATTACTCGAAAATAGGAGGCAGTTGGACAAGAACGCGCACTTCCTTTTGCAGATATTTTCTTAACTACTTGAAATATGGATATGAACCTCATATGAATAGATAGAAACAACATGTGCCCTTTCAGATAACACCAAGATTGCCAGATTTTTATAATATTTAGACCTTTTACACTCCAATATATCAAGTATTCTCTGTAGGGGAAAACGACCACTATAGCACAAAGTCAGAATTACGGAAAAGTAGGAAGGAGTTGGACAAGAACCCGCTTTTCCTTTTGCAGATATTTTCGTGACTACTGCAAATATAGATTTGAAACTTGTATCAATACATAAAGCAATATTTGCCCTTTCAGATGACACCAAGATTGCCAGATTTAGAAACTTTTTAGACCTTTTATGCTCGAATATATGAAACATTCTCTCTACGGGAAAACCACCGCTATAGCAATAAGTCAGAATTACGCAGTGGTAGGAAGCAGTTGGACAAGAACCCGCACTTCGTTTTGCAAATATTTCCCCAACTACTTCAAATATATATATATGAAACTTATACAAATAGATAGAGGAACATGTGCCCTTTTAGACAAAACCACGATTGCCAGATTTAGATACTTTTTAGACCTTTTACACTCAATCAAGCATTCTCTGTACGGAAAAGGACAGCTATAGCGCTAAGTCAGAATTACGAAAAAATAGGAAGCAGTTGGACAAGAACCAGCGCTTCGTTTTGCAAATATTTCCTCAACTACTTCAAATATAGATATGAAACTTATATGAATAGATGAAGGAACATGTGCCCTTTTAGACGAAACCAAGATTGCCAGATTTAGATACCACTGCTACAGCGCAAAGTCAGAATTACGCAAAAGTAGGAAGCAGTTGGACAGGATCCTGCACTTCCTTTTGCAGATATTCTCGTAACTACTTCAAATATAGATATGAAACCTATAGAAATAGATGGAGCAACATGTGCCCTTTCCAATAACACCAAGATTGCCAGATTTAGATACTTTTTAGACCTTTAATGCTCCAATATATATCAAGCACTCTCTGTACGGGAAAAGGACCGCTATAGCGCAAAGTCAGATATACGGAAAAGTCGGATGCAGTTGGACAAGAACTCACACTTCTTTTTGCAGATATTTCCCCAAATACTGCAAGTATAGATATGAAACTTATATGAATACGTAAAGCCACATTTGCCCTTTAAGATGACATCAAGATTGCCAGATTTAGATAATTTTTAGACATTTTGTGCTCCAATATTTCCAGCATTCTCTGTACTGGAAAACGACCACTACGGCGCAAAGTCAGAATTACTCGAAAATAAGAGGCAGTTGGACAAGAACCCCCACTTTCCTTTGCAGATATTTCCCCAACTACTTCAAAAATGGATATGAAACTTATATGAATTAATAGAGGAACATGTGCCCTTTTGGAAGAAACCAAGATTGCCAGATTTAGATACTTTTTAGACCTTTTACACTCCAATATATGAAGCATTCTGTGCACGGGAAAACGACTGCTGTAGCGCAAAGTTAGAATTACGCAAAAGTAGCTTACAATTGGACAAGAACCCGCACTTCCTTTTGCAGATATTTTCGTAAGTACTTCACGTACGGATTTTAAACTTATATGATTAGATAGAGCTACTTGTGCCCTTTCTTTGTACAGGAAAAGGACCGCTATAGTGCTACGTCAGAATTACGCAGAAGTAGGAAGCAGTTGGACAAGAACCCGCACTTCCTTTTGCAGATATATAACCAACTACTGCAAATATAGATATGAAACTTATATAAATAGATAGAGGAACATGTGCCCTTTTAGACAAAACCAAGATTGTCAGATTTAGATACTTTTTAGACCTTTTATGCTCGAATTTATGAAACATTCTCTGTACGGGAAAACGACCGCTATAGCGCAAAGTCAGAATTACGCAAAAGTAGGAAGCAGTTTGACAAGAACCCGCACTTCCTTTTGAGGATATTTTCGTAACTACTTCAAATATGGATATGAAACTTATATGAATAGATAAAGCAACATGTTTCCCCTTCCGATAACACCAAGATTGCCAGATTTAGATACTTTTTAGACCTTTTACGCTCGAATATATCACGCCTTCTCTGTACGGGAAAAGGACCGCTATAGCGCAAAGTCAGATTTACGGAAAAGTAGTATGAAGTTGGACTATAACTCGCACTTCTTTTTGCAAATATAGATATGAAATTTATATGAATACGTAAAGCAACATGTGCCCTTTTAGAAGAAACCAAGATTGCCAGATTTAGATAATTTTTAGACCTTTTGTGCTCCAATATATCAAGCATTCTCTGTACTGGAAAACCACCGCTACGGCGGAAAGTCAGAATTACTCGAAAATAAGAGGCAGTTGGACAAGAACCCGCACTTCCTTTTGCAGATATATCCTCAACTACTCCAAATATAGATATAAAACTTATATGAATAGATAGAGGAACATGTGCCCTTTTAGACAAAACCAAGATTGCCGGATTAAATACTTTTAAGACCTTTTACACTGCATCAAGCATTCTCTGTACGGGAAAAGGACCGCTACAGCACAAAGTCAGAGTTACTCGAAAAAAGGAGGCAGTTGGACAAGCACCCGCACTTTGTTTTGCAGATATTTCCCCCAACTACTGCAAATATAGATATGAATCTTATGTCAATAGATGGAGGAACATGTGCCCTGTTAGACTAAACCAAGATTGTCAGATTTAGAAACCTTTTAGACCTTTTAAGCTCGAATATATGAAGCATTCTCTGTACTGGAAAACCACCACTATAGCGCAAAGTCAGAATTACTCAAAAAGGAGGAAGGAGTTGGACAAGAACCCGCACTTCCTTTTGCAGATATTTTCGTAACTATTTCAAATATGGATATGAAACTTATATGAACAGATAGAGCAACATGTGCCCTTTCAGATAGCAACAAGATTGCCAGATTTAGATACTTTTTAGACCTTTTACACTCCAATATATGAAGCATTCTCTGTACGGGAAAACGACCACTACGGAGCAAAGTATGAATTACTCGGAAATAAGAGGCAGTTGGACAAGAACCCGCACTTTCTTTTGCAGATATTTCCCCACCTACTTCAAACATGGATATGAAACTTATATGAATAAATAGAGCAACATGTGCCCCTCAGACGAAACCAGGATTGCCAGATTTTTATAATTTTTAGACCTTTTATGCTCAAATATATGAAGCATTCGGGAAAACGACTCGCAAAGCGCAAAGTCAGATTTACGCAAAGGTATATGAATAAATAGAGGAACATGAGCCCTTGTAGACAAAACCAAGATTGCCAGATTAAGATACTTTTTAGACCTTTTATGCTCGGATATATGAAGCATTCTCTGTACGGGAAAACGACTGCTGTAGCGCAAAGTCAGAAATACGCAAAAGTAGGAAGCAGTTGGACAGGAACCCGTACTTCCTTGTGAAGATATTGTCGTAACTACTTCAAAGATGGATATGAAACTTATATGAAAAGATAGAGCCACATGTGCCCTTTCCGATAACACCACGATTGCCAGATTTAGATACTTTTTAGACCTTTTATGCTCGAATATATAAAGCATTCTCTCTACGGGAAAACCACTGCTGCAGCACAAAGTCAGAATTACTCGAATATAGGAGGCAGTTGCACAAGAACCTGCACTTCCTTTGCAGATATTTTCCCAACTACTGCAAATATAGATATGGAACTTATATGAAACGATAGAGGAACATGTGCCCTTTTAGACAAAACCAAGATTGTCAGATTTAGATACTTTTTAGACCCTTTATGCTCGAATATATGAAGCATTCTCTCTACGGGAAAACGACAGCTGTAGCGCAAAGTCAGATTTACGGAAAAGTAGGAGGCAGTTGTACAGGAACCCTCACTTCCTTTTGCAGATATTTTCCCAACTACTGCAAATATAGATATGAAACTTATATGAAAAGATAGAGATACATGTGCCCTTTTAGACGAAACCAAGATTGCCAGATTTAGATACTTTTAAGACCTTTTACCCTCCATCAAGCATTCTCTGTACGGGAAAAGGACCGCTATAGCACAAAGTCAGAATTAAACAAAAGTAGCCCGCAGTTGGGCAAGAACCCGCACTTCCTTTTGCAGATATTTTCGTAACTACTTCAAATATGGATATGAAACTTATATGATAATATAGAGCAACATGTGCTCTTTTACAAAACACCAAGATTGCCAGATTTTGATAATTTTTAGACCTTTTACACTCCAATATATCAAGCATTCTCTGTACGGGAAAAGGACCGCTACAGCGCAAAGTCAGAATTACGCAAAATTAGGAAGCAGTTGGACAAGAACCCGCACTTCCTTTGCAGATATTTTCGTAACTACTTCAAATATGGATATGAAACTTATATGAATAGATAGAGCAACATGTGCCCTTTCCGATAACACCACGATTGCCAGATTTTGATACTTTTTAGACCTTTTATGCTCGAATATATGAAACATTCTCTTTACGGGAAAACGACCGCTATAGCGCAAATTCAGAATTACGCAAAAGTAGGAAGCAATTGGACAAGAAACCCGCACTGCCTTTTGCAGATATTTTCGTAACTACTTCAAATATGGATATGAAACTTATATGAATAGATAGAACGAATTTTGCCCTTTCAGATAACACCAAGATTGCAAGATTTTGAAATTTTTTAGACCTTTTACACTCCAATATATCAAGCATTCTCTGTAGGGGAAAAGGACAGCTGTAGCGCAAAGTCAGAATTACGCAAAAGTAGCATGCGGTTGGGCAAGAACCCGCACTTCCTTTTGCAGATATTTCCCCAACTACTTCAAAAATGAATATGAAACGTATGTGAATAAATAGAGGAACATGTGCCCTTTCAGATAACATCAAGATTGCCAGATTTAGATAATTTTTAGACCTTTTGTGCTCCAATATATCAAGCATTCTCTGTACGGGAAAACGACCACTACGGCATAAAGTCAGAATTACTCGAAAATAAGATGCAGTTGGACAAGTACCCGCTTTTCCTTTTGCAGATATTTCCCAAACTACTTTGAAAATGGATACGAAACTTATATCAATAAATAGAGGAACATGTGCCCTTTTGGAAGAAACCGAGATTGCCAAATTTAGATACTTTTTAGACCTTTTACACTCCAATATATGAAGCATTCTCTGCACGGGAAAACGACTGCTGTAGCGCAAAGTTAGAATTACGCAAAAGTAGCTTACAGTTGAACAAGAACCCGCACTTCCTTTTGCAGATATTTTCGTAACTACTTCAAATATGGATATGAAAGTTATATGAATAGATAGAGCAACATGTGCCCTTTCAGATAACACCAAGATTGCAAGATTTAGATTCTTTTTAGACCTTTTACACTCCATCAAGCATTCTCTGTATAGGAAAAGGACCGCTATAGCGCTAAGTCAAAATTACGCAGAAGTAGGAAGCAGTTGGACAAGAACCTGCACTTCCTTTTGCAGATATATAACCAACTACTACAAATATAGATATGAAACTTATATAAATAGATAGAGGAACATGTGCCCTTTCAGATAACACCAAGATTGCCAGATTTAGATAATTGTTAGACCTTTTATGCTCGAATATATGAAGCATTCTCTCTACGGGAAAACGACTGCTGTAGCGCAAAGTCAGAATTACGCAAAAGTAGGAAGCAGTTGGACAACAACCCGTACTTCCTTTTGAAGATATTTTCGTAACTACTTCAAATATGGATATGAAACTTAAATGTATAGATAGGAGCAACATATGCCCTTTTAGATAACACAAAGATTGCCAGATTTAGATACTTTTTAGACCTTTTACACTCCAATATATCAAGCCTTCTCTGTTCGGAAAAAAGGACCGCTACAGCGCAAAGTCAGAAATACTCGAAAATAGGAGGAAGTTTGACAAGAACCCACACTTCCTTTTGCAGATATTTCCCCAACTACTGCAAAATATAGATATGAAATTTATATGAATAGATAGAGGAACATGTGCCCTTTTAGACAAAACCAAAATTGCCAGATTTAGATACTTTTTAGACATTTTATGTTCGGATATATGAAGCATTCTCTGTACGGGAAAACGACTGCTGTAGCGCAAAGTCAGAAATACGCAAAAGTAGGAAGCAGTTGGACAGGAACCCGTACTTCCTTGTGAAGATATTGTCGTAACTACTTCAAATATGGACATGAAACGTATATGAAAGGATAGAGCAACATGTGCCCTCTCCGATAACACCACAATGATGCAAACATTTCAAGCAGTCAGAAGAAAACTCACACGTTCTTTTGAAGATATTTTCCTAACTACTGCAAATATGGATATGAAACTTATATGAATAGACAGAGGAACATGTGCCCTTTTAGAGAAAACCAAGATTGAAAGATTCAGATAATTTGTAGACTTTTTATGCTCGCATATGTGCAGTGGAACAGAACCGGTATAGCGCAGGCAAAGCTAGAATCACGCAAAATTTTCAAGCAGTCAGAAGAAAACTCGCACTTTCTTTTGCAGATATTTCTTAACTACTGCAAATATGGATATGAAACTTATATGAATAGATAGAGGAACATGTGCCCTTGCCAATGACACTCAGATTGAAAGGTTTAGATAATTTTTAGACTTTTTTATGCTCGCATATATGCAGTGGAACAAAACCGGTATAGAGCAGACAAAGCCAGAATCACGGAAACATTTCAAGCAGTAAGAAGAAAACTCGCACTTTCTTTTGCAGATATTTTCCTAACTACTGCAAATATGGATATGAAACTTATATGAATAGATAGAGGAACATGTGCCCTTGCCGATGACACCAAGAATTAAAGTTTAAGATAATTTGTAGACCTTTTATGTTCGCACATATGAATCGGAACAGGACCTTCATAGGGCAGTCAAAGCTAGAATTACGCAAAAATTTCAAGCAGTCAGAAGAAAACTCGCACTTTCCTTTTGCATATACTTTCCTAACTAGTGCAAATATGAATATGAAACTTATATGAATAGATAGAAGAACATGTTGCCTTGCCGATGACACCAAGAGTGAAAGTTTAAGATACTTTGTAGACCTTTTATGCTCGAATATAGGAAGCATTCTATGGGCGGAACAGGACCTTTATAGCGAAGGCTAGAATCACGCAAACATTTCAAGCAGTCAGAAGAAAACTCGCACTTTCTTTTGCATATACTTTCCTAACTAGTGCAAATATGGATATGAAACTTACATGAATAGAGGAACATGTACCCTTGCCGATGACACCAAGAGTGAAAGTTTAAGATAATTTGTAGACCTTTTATGCTCGAATATAGGAAGCATTCTCTGGGCGGAACAGGACCTTTATAGCGAAGGCTAGAATCACGCAAACATTTCAAGCACTCAGAAGAAAACTCGCACTTTCTTTTGCAGATATTTTCCTAACTACTGCAAATATGGATATGAAACTCATATGAATAGAGGAACATGTGCCCTTGCAGATGACACCAAGAGTGAAAGTTTAAGATAATTTTTAGACCTTTTATGCTCGAATATAGGAAGCATTCTCTGGGCGGAACAGGACCTTTATAGCGAAAGGCTAGAATCACGCAAACATTTCAAGCAGTCAGAAGAAAACTCGTACTTTCCTTTGCAGATATTTTCCTAACTACTGCAAATATGGATATAAAACTTATATGAATAGATAGAGGAACATGTGCCCTTTCAGAAAACACCAAGATTGCAAGAATTAGGTAATTTGTGGACCTTTTATGCTCGTATATATGGAGCGGAACAGAACCGGTTATAGCACATGCAGAGCCAGAATCACGCAAACATTTCAAGCAGTCAGAAGAAAACTCGCACTTTCCTTTGCAGATATTTTCCTAACTACTGCACATATGGATATGAAACTTGTAGGAATAGATAGAAGAACATGTGCCCTTGTCGATGACACCAAGATTGAAAGTTTTACATAATTTGTAGACCTTTTATGCTCGCACATATGAATCGGAACAGGACCTTTATAGGGCCTAGGGCAGCCAAAGCTAAAATTACGCAAACATTTGAAACATTCAGAAGAAAACTCACACTTTCTTTTACACATATTTTCCTAACTACTGCGAATATGGATATGAAACTTATATGAATAGATAGAAGAACATGTGCCCTTTCAGATGGCACCACGATTGAAAGTTTAAGATAATTTGTAGGCCTTTTATGCTCGAATATATGAAGCATTCTCTGTGCGGAGCAGGACCTTAATAGCGAAGGCAAAGCTAGAATCACGCAAACATTTCAAGCAGTCAGAAGAAAACTCACACATTCTGTTAAAGATATTTTCTTAACTACTGCACATATGGATATGAAACTTATATGGATAGATAGAAGAACATGTGCCTTTGCCGATGACACCACAAATGAAAGTTTAAGATAATTTGTCGATTTTTTATGCTCGCATATATGCAGTGGAACAGAACCGGTATAGCGCAGGCAAAGCTATAATCACGGAAAAATTTCAAGCAGTCAGAGGAAAACTCGCACTTTCTTTTGCAGATATTTTCCTAACTACTGCACATATGGATATGAAACTTATATGAATAGATAGAGGAACATTATGCCCTTGCCAATGACACTCAGAGTGAAAGGTTTAGATAATTTTTAGACCTTTTATGCTCAAATATAGGAAGCATTCTCTGTGCGGAAAAGGACCTTTATAGCGAAGGCAAAGCTAGAATCACGCAAAAATTTCAAGCAGTCAGAAGAAAACTCGCACTTTCTTTTGCAGATATTTCTCAACTACTGCAAATATGGATATGAAACTTATATGAATAGATAGAGGAACATGTGCCCTTGCCGATGACACCAAGATTAAAGGTTTAAGATCATTTGTAGACTTTTTATGCTCGCATATATGCAGTGGAACAGAACCGGTATAGCGCAGTCAAAGCTAGAATCACGCAAAAATTTCAAGCAGTCAGAAGAAAACTCGCACTTTCTTTTGCAGATATTTTCCTAACTACTGCAAATATGGATATGAAACTTATATGAATAGATAGAGGTACATGTGGCCTTTGAGATGACACCAAGATTGAAAGTTTAAGTTAATTTGTAGACTTTTTATTCTCGCATATATGCAGTGGAACAGAACCGGTATAGCGCAGGCAAAGCCAGAATCACGCAAACATTTCAATTAGTCGGAAGAAAACTCGCACTTTCTTTTGCATATATTTTCCTAACTACTGCAAATATGAATATGAAACGTATATGAATAGATAGAGGATCATGTGCCCTTTTAGATGACACCAAGATTGAAAGTTTTAAATAATTTGTAGACCTTTTATGGTCTACAAATTCCAAGCAGTCAGAAGAAAACTCGCACTTTCTTTTGCATATATTTTCCTAACTACTGCAAATATGGATAGGAAACTCATATGAATAGAGGAACATGTGCCCTTGCCGATGACACCAAGATTGAAAGTTTTAGATAATTTGTAGACCTTTTATGCTCGAATATAGGAAGCATTCTCTGTGCGAAACAGGACCTTTATGGCGAAGGCAAAGCTAGAATCACGTCTACTGCAAATATGGATATGAAACTGATATGAATAGGTAGAGGAACATTATGCCCTTGCCAATGACACTCAGAGTGAAAGGTTTAGATAATTTTTAGACCTTTTATGCTCAAATATAGGAAGCATTCTCTGTGCGGAACAGAACCTTTATAGCGAAGGCAAAGCTAGAATCACGCAAACATTTCAAGCAGTCAGAAGAAAACTCACACATTCTTTTGAAGATATTTTCCTAACTACTGCACATATGGATATGAAACTTATATGGATAGATAGAGGAACATGTGCCTTTGCCGATGACACCACAAATGAAAGTTTAAGATAATTTGTAGATTTTTTATGCTCGCATATATGCAGTGGAACAGAACCGGTATAGCGCAGGCAAAGCTATAATCACGGAAAAATTTCAAGCAGTCAGAAGAAAACTCGCACTTTCTTTTGCAGATATTTTCCTAACTACTGCAAATATGGATATGAAACTTATATGAATAGATAGAGGAACATGTGGCCTTTCAGATGACACCAAGATTGAAAGTTTAAGATAATTTGTAGACTTTTTATGCTCGCATATATGCAGTGGAACAGAACCGGTATAGCGCAGGCAAAGCTAGAATCACGCAAAAATTTCAAGCAGTCAGAAGAAAACTCGCACTTTCTTTTGCAGATATTTTCCTAACTACTGCAAATATGGATATGAAACTCATATGAATAGAGGAACATGTGCCCTTGCCGATGACACCAAGATTGAAAGTTTAAGATAATTTGTAGACTTTTTATGCTCGCATATATACAGTGGAACAGAACCGATATAGCGCAGGCAAAGCCAGAATCACGCAAACATTTCAAGCAGTCAGAAGAAAACTCGCACTTTCTTTTGCATATACTTTCCTAACTAGTGCAAATATGGATATGAAACTTACATGAATAGATAGAGGAACATGTGCCCTTTTAGATGAAACCAAGATTGCAAGAATTATGTAATTTGTAGATCTTTTTTGCTTTCATATATGGAGCGGAACAGAACCGGTATAGCGAAGGCAAAGCCAGAATCACGCAAACATTTCAAGCAGTCAGAAGAAAACTCGCACTTTCTTTTGCAGATATTTTCCTAACTACTGCAAATATGGATATGAAACTTATATGAATAGATAGAGGAACATGTGGCCTTTCAGATGACACCAAGATTGAAAGTTTAAGTTAATTTGTAGACTTTTTATTCTCGCATATATGCAGTGGTACAGAACCGGTATAGCGCAGGCAAAGCCAGAATCACGCAAACATTTCAATCAGTCGGACGAAAACTCGCACTTTCTTTTGCAAATATTTTCCTAACTACTGCAAATATGAATATGATACGTATATGAATAGATAGAGGATCATGTGCCCTTTCAGATGACACCAAGATTGAAAGTTTTAAATAATTTGTAGACCTTTTATGGTCTACAAATTCCAAGCAGTCAGAAGAAAACTCGCACTTTCTTTTGCAGATATTTTCCTAACTACTGCAAATATGGATATGAAACTTATATGAATAGATAGAGGAACATGTGCCCTTGCCGATGACACCAAGATTGAAAGTTTTAGATAATTTGTAGACCTTTTATGCTCGCACATATGAATCGGAACAGGACCTTTATAGGGCAGGCAAAGCTAGAATTACGCAAAAATTTCAAGCAGTCAGAAGAAAACTCGCACTTTCTTTTGCAGATATTTTCCTAACTACTGCAAATATGGATATGAAACTTATATGAATAGATAGAGGAACATGTGCCCTTGCCAATGACACTCAGAGTGAAAGTTTAGATAATTTTTAGACCTTTTATGCTCAAATATAGGAAGCATTCTCTGTGCGGAACAGAACCTTTATAGCAAAGGCAAAGCTAGAATCACGCAAACATTTCAAGCACTCAGAAGAAAACTCACACATTCTTTTGAAGATATTTTCATTACTACTGCACATATGGATATGAAACTTATATGGATAGATAGAGGAACATGTGCCTTTGCCGATGACACCACAAATGAAAGTTTAAGATAATTTGTAGATTTTTTATGCTCGTATATTTGCAGTGGAACAGAACTGGTATAGCGCAGAGAAAGCTAGAATCACGCAAAAATTTCAAGCAGTCAGAAAAAAACTCGCAGTTTCTTTTGCATATATTTTCCTAACTATTGCAAATATGAATATGAAACGTATATGGATAGATAGAAGATCTTGTGCCCTTTCAGATGACACCAAGATTGAAAGTTTTAAATAATTTGTAGACCTTTTATGGTATACAAATTCCAAGCAGTCAGAAGAAAACTCGCATTTTCTTTTGCAGATATTTTCCTAACTACTTCACATATGGATATGAAACTTCTATGAATAGATAGAGGAACATGTGCCCTTGCCGATGACACAACAAATGAAAGTTTAAGATAGTTTGTAGACTTTTTATACTCGATTATATATGAAGCATTCTCTGGGCAGAACAGGACCTTTATAGCGAAGGCAAAGCTAGAATCACGCAAACATTTTCAAGCAGTCAGAAGAAAACTCACACATTATTTTGAAAATATTTTCCTAACTCCTGCTCATATGGATATGAAACTAATATGAATAGATAGAGCAACATGTGCCCGTGCCGAAGACACCAAGATTGAAAGTTTAAGATAATTTGTAGACTTTATATTCTCACATATATGCAGTGGAACAGAACCGGTATAGCGCAGGCAAAGCTAGAATCACGCAAAAATTTCAAGCAGTCAGAAAAAAACTCGCAGTTTCTTTTGCAGATATTTTCCTAACTAATGCAAATATGGATATAAAACTTATATGAATAGATAGAGGAACATGTGCCCTTGCCGATGACACCACAAATAAAAGTTTAAGATAATTTGTAGACCTTTTATGCTCGAATATATGAAGCATTCTCTGGGCGGAATAGGACCTTTTTAGCGAAGGCAAAGCTAGATTCACGCAAACATTTTCAAGCAGTCAGAAGAAAACTCACACATTCTTTTGAAGATATTTCCTAACTACTTCACATAGGGATGTGAAACTTATATGACTAGATAGAGGAACATGTGCCCTTTCAGAAGGCACCAAGATTGAAAGTTTAAGATAATTTGTAGACTTTCTATGCTCGCATATATGCAGTGGAACAGAACCAGTATAGCGCAGGCAAAGCTGGAATCACTAAAAAATTTCAAGCAGTCAGAAGAAAACTCGCACTTTCTTTTGCAGATATTTCTTAACTACTGCAAATATGGATATGAAACTTATATGAATAGATAGAGGAACATGTGCCCTTGATGATGACACCAAGATTGAAAATTTTAGATACTTGGTAGACCTTTTATGGTCGCATATATGAAGCGGAACAGGACCTTTATAGGGCATGCAAAGCTAGAATCATCAAAAATTTCAAGTAGTCAGAAGAAAACTCGCACTTTCTTTTGCAGATATTTTCCTAACTACTGAAAATATGGATTTGAAACTTATATGAATAGATAGAGGATCATGTACCCTTGCCGATGACACTCAGAGTGAAAGTTTTAGATAATTTGTAGACCTTTTATGCTCGAATATATGAAGCATTCTCTGGGCGGAACCGGACCTTTATAGCGAAGGCAAAGCTAGAATCACGCAAAAATTTCAAGCAGTCTGAAGAAAACTCGCACTTTCTTTTGCAGATATTTCTTAACTACTGCAAATATGGATATGAAACTTATATGAATAGATAGAGGAACATGTGCCCTTGCCGATGACACCAAGATTGAAAATTTTAGATACTTTGTAGACCTTTTATGGTCGCATATATGAAGCGGAACAGGACCTTTATAGGGCAGGCAAAGCTAGAATCACGCAAAAATTTCAAGTAGTCAGAAGAAAACTCGCACTTTCTTTTGCAGATATTTTCCTAACTACTGAAAATATGGATATGAAACTTATATGAATAGATAGAGGATCATGTACCCTTGCCGATGACACTCAGAGTGAAAGTTTGAGATAATTTGTAGACCTTTTATGCTCGAATATATGAAGCATTCTCTGTGCGGAACAGGAACTTTATCGCGAAGGCAAAGCTAGAATCGTGCAAACATTTCAGGCAGTCAGAAGAAAACTCGCACTTTCTTTTGCAGATATTTCTTAACTACTGCAAATATGGATATGAAACTTATATGAATAGATAGAGCAACATGTGCCCGTGCCGAAGACACCAAGATTGAAAGTTTAAGATAATTTGTAGACTTTATATTCTCACATATATGCAGTGGAACAGAACCGGTATAGCGCAGGCAAAGCTAGAATCACGCAAAAATTTCAAGCAGTCAGAAAAAAACTCGCAGTTTCTTTTGCAGATATGTTCCTAACTAATGCAAATATGGATATGAAACTTATATGAATAGATAGAGGAACATGTGCCCTTGCCGATGACACTCAGAGTGAAAGGTTTAGATAATTTGTAGACCTTTTATGCTCGAATATAGGAAGCATACTCTGGGCGGAACAGAACCTTTATAGCGAAGGCAAAGCTAGAATCACGCAAACATTTTCAAGCAGTCAGAAGAAAACTCACACATTCTTTTGAAGATATTTTCCTAACTACTTCACATAGGGATGTGAAACTTATATGACTAGATAGAGGAACATGTGCCCTTTCAGAAGGCACCAAGATTGAAAAATTAAGATAATTTGTAGACTTTCGATGCTCGCATATATGCAGTGGAACAGAACCAGTATAGCGCAGGCAAAGCTGGAATCACTAAAAAATTTCAAGCAGTCAGAAGAAAACTCGCACTTTCTTTTGCAGATATTTCTTAACTACTGCAAATATGGATATGAAACTTATATAACTAGATAGAGGAACATGTGCCCTTGATGATGACACCAAGATTGAAAATTTTAGATACTTGGTAGACCTTTTATGGTCGCATATATGAAGCGGAACAGGACCTTTATAGGGCATGCAAAGCTAGAATCATCAAAAAATTCAAGTAGTCAGAAAAAAAACTCGCAATTTCTTTTGCAGATATTTTCCTAACTACTAAAAATATGGATATGAAACTTATATGAATAGATAGAGGATCATGTACCCTTGCCGATGACACTTAGAGTGAAAGTTTGAGATAATTTGTAGACCTTTTATGCTCGAATATATGAAGCATTCTCTGTGCGGAACAGGACCTTTATAGCGAAGGCAAAGCTAGACTCACGCAAAAATTTCAAGCAGTCTGAAGAAAACTCGCACTTTCTTTTGAAAATATTTCTTAACTACTGCAAATATGGATATGAAACGTATATGAATAGATAGAGGAACATGTGCCCTTGCCGATGACACCACAAATAAAAGTTTAAGATAATTTGTAGACCTTTTATGCTCGATTATATATGAAGCATTCTCTGGGCGGAACAGGACCTTTATAGCGAAGGCAAAGCTAGAATCACGCAAACATTTTCAAGCAGTCAGAAGAAAACTCATACATTCTTTTGAAGATATTTTCCTAACTACTTCACATAGGGATGTGAAACTTATATGACTAGATAGAGGAACATGTGCCCTTTCAGAAAACACCAAGATTGAAAGTTTAAGATAATTTGTAGACTTTCGATGCTCGCATATATGCAGTGGAACAGAACCAGTATAGCGCAGGCAAAGCTGGAATCACTAAAAAATTTCAGGCAGTCAGAAGAAAACTCGCACTTTCTTTTGCAGATATTTCTTAACTACTGCAAATATGGATATGAAACTTATATGAATAGATAGAGGAACATGTGCCTTTGCCGATGACACCAAGATTAAAAGTTTAAGATAATTTGTAGACTTTATATTCTCACATATATGCAGTGGAACAGAACCGGTATAGCGCAGGCAAAGCTAGAATCACGCAAAAATTTCAAGCAGTCAGAAAAAAAACTCGCAATTTCTTTTGCAGATATTTTCCTAACTACTAAAAATATGGATATGAAACTTATATGAATAGATAGAGGATCATGTATCCTTGCCGATGACACCACAAATAAAAGTTTAAGATAATTTGTAGACCTTTTATGCTCGATTATATATGAAGCATTCTCTGGGCGGAACAGGACCTTTATAGCGAAGGCAAAGCTAGAATCACGCAAACATTTTCAAGCAGTCAGAAGAAAACTCACACATTCTTTTGAAGATATTTTCCTAACTACTTCACATAGGGATGTGAAACTTATATGACTAGATAGAGGAACATGTGCCCTTTCAGAAAACACCAAGATTGAAAGTTTAAGATAATTTGTAGACTTTCGATGCTCGCATATATGCAGTGGAACAGAACCAGTATAGCGCAGGCAAAGCTGGAATCACTAAAAAATTTCAGGCAGTCAGAAGAAAACTCGCACTTTCTTTTGCAGATATTTCTTAACTACTGCAAATATGGATATGAAACTTATATGAATAGATAGAGGAACATGTGCCTTTGCCGATGACACCAAGATTAAAAGTTTAAGATAATTTGTAGACTTTATATTCTCACATATATGCAGTGGAACAGAACCGGTATAGCGCAGGCAAAGCTAGAATCACGCAAAAATTTCAAGCAGTCCGAAAAAAAAACTCGCAATTTCTTTTGCAGATATTTTCCTAACTACTAAAAATATGGATATGAAACTTATATGAATAGATAGAGGATCATGTACCCTTGCCGATGACACTTAGAGTGAAAGTTTGAGATAATTTGTAGACCTTTTATGCTCGAATATATGAAGCATTCTCTGGGCGGAACAGGACCTTTATAGCGAAGGCAAAGCTAGACTCACGCAAAAATTTCAAGCAGTCTGAAGAAAACTCGCACTTTCTTTTGCAGATATTTCTTAACTACTGCAAATATGGATATGAAACGTATATGAATAGATAGAGGAACATGTGCCCTTGCCGATGACACCACAAATAAAAGTTTAAGATAATTTGTAGACCTTTTATGCTCGATTATATATGAAGCATTCTCTGGGCGGAACAGGACCTTTATAGCGAAGGCAAAGCTAGAATCACGCAAACATTTTCAAGCAGTCAGAAGAAAACTCACACCTTCTTTTGAAGATATTTTCCTAACTACTTCACATAGGGATGTGAAACTTATATGACTAGATAGAGGAACATGTGCCCTTTCAGAAAACACCAAGATTGAAAGTTTAAGATAATTTGTAGACTTTCGATGCTCGCATATATGCAGTGGAACAGAACCAGTATAGCGCAGGCAAAGCTGGAATCACTAAAAAATTTCAGGCAGTCAGAAGAAAACTCGCACTTTCTTTTGCAGATATTTCTTAACTACTGCAAATATGGATATGAA
This sequence comes from Acanthaster planci, assembly GCF_054643075.1. NCBI lineage: Eukaryota > Metazoa > Echinodermata > Asteroidea > Valvatida > Acanthasteridae > Acanthaster > Acanthaster planci. The sequence continues at coordinate 12,454,277 of NC_141784.1, forward strand.
ACTTATATGAATAGATAGAGGAACATGTGCCTTTGCCGGTGACACCAAGATTAAAAGTTTAAGATAATTTGTAGACTTTATATTCTCACATATATGCAGTGGAACAGAACCGGTATAGCGCAGGCAAAGCTAGAATCACGCAAAAATTTCAAGCAGTCAGAAAAAAAACTCGCAATTTCTTTTGCAGATATTTTCCTAACTACTAAAAATATGGATATGAAACTTATATGAATAGATAGAGGATCATGTACCCTTGCCGATGACACCACAAATAAAAGTTTAAGATAATTTGTAGACCTTTTATGCTCGATTATATATGAAGCATTCTCTGGGCGGAACAGGACCTTTATAGCGAAGGCAAAGCTAGACTCACGCAAACATTTTCAAGCAGTCAGAAGAAAACTCACACATTCTTTTGAAAATATTTCCTAACTACTGCACATATGGATATGAAACTTAAATGAATAGATAGAGGAACATGTGCCCTTGCCGATGACACCACAATTAAAAGTTTAAGATAATTTGTAGACCTTTTATGCTCGATTATATATGAAGCATTCTCTGGGCGGAACAGGACCTTTATAGCGAAGGCAAAGCTAGAATCACGCAAACATTTTCAAGCAGTCAGAAGAAAACTCACACATTCTTTTGAAGATATTTTCCTAACTACTTCACATAGGGATGTGAAACTTATATGACTAGATAGAGGAACATGTGCCCTTTCAGAAAACACCAAGATTGAAAGTTTAAGATAATTTGTAGACTTTCGATGCTCGCATATATGCAGTGGAACAGAACCAGTATAGCGCAGGCAAAGCTGGAATCACTAAAAAATTTCAAGCAGTCAGAAGAAAACTCGCACTTTCTTTTGCAGATATTTCTTAACTACTGCAAATATGGATATGAAACTTATATGAATAGATAGAGGAACATGTGCCTTTGCCGATGACACCAAGATTAAAAGTTTAAGATAATTTGTAGACTTTATATTCTCACATATATGCAGTGGAACAGAACCGGTATAGCGCAGGCAAAGCTAGAATCACGCAAAAATTTCAAGTAGTCAGAAAAAAAACTCGCAATTTCTTTTGCAGATATTTTCCTAACTACTGAAAATATGGATATGAAACTTATATGAATAGATAGAGGATCATGTACCCTTGCCGATGACACTCAGAGTGAAAGTTTTAGATAATTTGTAGACCTTTTATGCTCGAATATATGAAGCATTCTCTGTGCGGAACAGGACCTTTATAGCGCAGGCAAAGCTAGAATTACGCAAACATTTTCAAGCAGTCAGAAGAAAACTCACACATTCTTTAAAAGATATTTTCCTAACTACTGCACATATGGATATAAAACTTATATGCATAGAATGAGGAACATGTGCCCGTGCCGATGACACCAAGAGTAAAAGTTTAAGATACTTTGTAGACCTTTTATGCTCGAATATAGGAAGCATTCTATGGGTGGAACAGGACCTTTATAGCGAAGGCAAAGCTAGAATCACGCAAACATTTTCAAGCAGTCAGAAGAAAACTCACACATTCTTTTGAAGATATTTTCCTAACTACTTCACATAGGGATGTGAAACTTATATGACTAGATAGAGGAACATGTGCCCTTTCAGAAGGCACCAAGATTGAAAGTTTAAGATAATTTGTAGACTTTCTATGCTCGCATATATGCAGTGGAACAGAACCAGTATAGCGCAGGCAAAGCTGGAATCACTAAAAAATTTCAAGCAGTCAGAAGAAAACTCGCACTTTCTTTTGCAGATATTTCTTAACTACTGCAAATATGGATATGAAACTTATATGAATAGATAGAGGAACATGTGCCCTTGCCGATGACACCAAGATTGAAAATTTTAGATACTTTGTAGACCTTTTATGGTCGCATATATGAAGCGGAACAGGACCTTTATAGGGCAGGCAAAGCTAGAATCACGCAAAAATTTCAAGTAGTCAGAAGAAAACTCGCACTTTCTTTTGCAGATATTTTCCTAACTACTGAAAATATGGATATGAAACTTATATGAATAGATAGAGGAACATGTGCCCTTGACGAAGACACCAAGATTGAAAGTTTAAGATAATTTGTAGACTTTCGATGCTCGCATATATGCAGTGGAATAGAACCAGTATAGCTCAGGCAAAGCTGGAATCACTAAAAAGTTTCAAGCAGTCAGAAGAAAACTCGCACTTTCTTTTGCAGATATTTCTTAACTACTGCAAATATGGATATGAAACTTATATGAATAGATAGAGGAACATGTGCCTTTGCTGATGACACCAAGATTGAAAGTTTAAGCTAATTTGTAGACTTTATATTCTCACATATATGCAGTGGAACAGAACCGGTATAGCGCAGGCAAAGCTAGAATCACGCAAAAATTTGAAGCAGTCATAAAAAAAACTCGCAGTTTCTTTTGCAGATATTTTCCTAACTAGTGCAAATATGGATATAAAACTTACATGAATAGATAGAGGAACATGTACCCTTGCCGATGACACCAAGATTGGAAGTTTAAGATAATGTGTAGACTTTTTATTCTAGCATATATGCAGTGGAACAGAACCGGTATAGCGCAGGCAAAGCTAGAATCACGCAAAAATTTCAAGCAGTCAGAAAAAAACTCGCAGTTTCTTTTGCAGATATTTTCCTAACTACTGCAAATATGGATATGAAACTTATATGAATAGATAGAGGAACATGTGCCCTTGCCGATGACACTCAGAGTGAAAGGTTTAGATAATTTGTAGACCTTTTATGCTCGAATATAGGAATTATACTCTGTGCGGAACAGAACCTTTATAGCGAAGGCAAAGATATAATCACGCAAACATTTCAAGCTGTCAGAAGAAAACTCACACATTCTTTTGAAAATATTTTCCTAACTACTGCACATATGGATATGGAACTTATTTGAATAGATAGAGGAACATGTGCCCTTTCAGAAGGCACCAAGATTGAAAGTTTAAAATAATTTGTAGACTTTTTATGCTCGCATATATGCAGTGGAACAGAGCCGGTATAGCGCAGTCAAAGCTGGAATCACGCAAACATTTCAAGCAGTCAGAAGAAAACTCGCACTTTCTTTTGCAGATATTTTCCTAACTACTGCAAATATGGATATGAAACTTATATGAATAGATAGAGGACCATGTGCCCTTCCGATGACACCACAAATGAAAGTTTAAGATAATTTGTAGACCTTTTATGCTCGAATATATGAAGCATTCTCTGGGCTGAACAGGACCTTATAGGGCAGGCAAAGCTAGAATTACGCAAAAATTTCAAGCAGTCAGAAGAAAACTCACACATTCTTTTGAAAATATTTTCCTAACTACCGCACATATTTATATGAAACTTATATGAATAGATATAGGAACATGTGCCCTTGCCAATGACACCACGATTGAAAGTTTAAGATAATTTGTAGACTTTATATTCTCACATATATGCAGTGGAACAGAACCGGTATAGCGCAGGTAAAGCTAGAATCACGCAAAAATTTCAAACAGTCAGAAAAAAACTCGCAGTTTCTTTTGCAGATATTTTCCTAACTAATGCAAATATGGATATGAAACTTATATGAATAGATAGAGGAACATGTGCCCTTGCTGATGACACTCAGAGTGAAAGGTTTAGATAATTTGTAGACCTTTTATGCTCGAATATAGGAAGCATACTCTATGCGGAACAGAACCTTTATAGCGAAGGCAAAGCTAGAATCACGCAAACATTTCAAGCAGTCAGAAGAAAACTCACACATTCTTTTGAAGATATTTTCCTAACTACTTCACATAGGGATGTGAAACTTATATGACTAGATAGAGGAACATGTGCCCTTTCAGAAGGCACCAAGATTGAAAATTTTAGATACTTGGTAGACCTTTTATGGTCGCATATATGAAGCGGAAAAGGACCTTTATAGGGCAGGCAAAGCTAGAATCACGCAAAAATTTCAAGTAGTCAGAAGAAAACTCGCACTTTCTTTTGCAGATATTTTCCTAACTACTGAAAATATGGATATGAAACTTATATGAATAGATGGGGGTTCATGTACCCTTGCCGATGACACTCAGAGTGAAAGGTTTAGATAATTTGTAGACTTTTTATGCTCGAATATATGAAACATTCTCTGTGCGGAACAGGACCTTTATAGTGAAGGCAAAGCTAGAATCACGCAAACATTTCAAGCAGTCAGAAGAAAACTCACACGTTCTTTTAAAAATATTTTCCTAACTACTGCAAATATGGATATGAAACGTATATGACTAGATAGAGGAACATATGCCCTTGCCAATGACACCACAAATAAAAGTTTAAGATAATTTGTAGACCTTTTATGCTCGATTATATATGAAGCATTCTCTGGGTGGAACAGGACCTTTATAGCGAAGGCAAAGCTAGAATCACGCAAACATTTTCAAGCAGTCAGAAGAAAACTCACACATTCTTTTGAAGATATTTTCCTAACTACTTCACATAGGGATGTGAAACTTATATGACTAGATAGAGGAACATGTGCCCTTTCAGAAAACACCAAGATTGAAAGTTTAAGATAATTTGTAGACTTTCGATGCTCGCATATATGCAGTGGAACAGAACCAGTATAGCGCAGGCAAAGCTGGAATCACTAAAAAATTTCAAGCAGTCAGAAGAAAACTCGCACTTTCTTTTGCAGATATTTCTTAACTACTGCAAATATGGATATGAAACTTATATGAATAGATAGAGGAACATGTGCCTTTGCCGATGACACCAAGATTGAAAGTTTAAGATAATTTGTAGACTTTATATTCTCACATATATGCAGTGGAACAGAACCGGTATAGCGCAGGCAAAGCTAGAATCACGCAAAAATTTCAAGTAGTCAGAAGAAAACTCGCACTTTATTTTGAAGATATTTTCCTAACTACTGAAAATATGGATATGAAACTTATATGAATAGATAGAAGAACATGTGCCCTTGCCGATGACACCAAGACTGAAAATTTTAGATACTTTGTAGACTTTTTATGGTCGCATATATGAAGCAGAAAAGGACCTTTATAGGGCAGGCAAAGCTAGAATCACGCAAAAATTTCAAGTAGTCAGAAGAAAACTCGCACTTTCTTTTGCAGATATTTTCCTAACCACTGAAAATATGAAACTTATATGAATAGATAGAGGATCATGTACCCTTGCCGATGACACTCAGAGTGAAAGTTTTAGATAATTTGTAGACCTTTTATGCTCGAATATATGAAGCATTCTCTGGGCGGAACAGGACCTTTATAGCGAAGGCAAAGCTAGATTCACGCAAACATTTTCAAGCAGTCAGAAGAAAACTCACACATTCTTTTGAAAATATTTTCCTAACTACTGCACATATGGATATGAAACTTATATGAATAGATAGAGGAACATGTGCCCTTGCCGATGACACTCAGAGTGAAAGGTTTAGATAATTTGTAGACCTTTTATGCTCGATTATATATGAAGCATTCTCTGGGCGGAACAGGACCTTTATAGCGAAGGCAAAGCTAGAATCACGCAAACATTTTCAAGCAGTCAGAAGAAAACTCACACATTCTTTTGAAGATATTTTCCTAACTACTTCACATAGGGATGTGAAACTTATATGACTAGATAGAGGAACATGTGCCCTTTCAGAAAACACCAAGATTGAAAGTTTAAGATAATTTGTAGACTTTCTATGCTCGCATATATGCAGTGGAACAGAACCGGTATAGCGCAGGCAAAGCTGGAATCACTAAAAAATTTCAAGCACTCAGAAGAAAACTCGCAGTTTCTTTTGCAGATATTTTCCTAACTACTGCACATATGGATATGAAACGTATATGAATAGATAGAGGAACATGTGCCCTTGCCGATGACACTCAGAGTGAAAGGTTTAGATAATTTGTAGACCTTTTATGCTCGAATATAGGAAGCATACTCTGCGGAACAGAACCTTTATAGCGAAGGCAAAGCTAGAATCACGCAAACATTTCAAGCAGTCAGAAGAAAACTCGCACTTTCTTTTGCAGATATTTCTTAACTACTGCAAATATGGATATGAAACTAATATGAATAGATAGAGAAACATGTGCCCGTGCCGAAGACACCAAGATTGAAAGTTTAAGATAATTTGTAGACTTTATATTCTCACATATATGCAGTGGAACAGAACCGGTATAGCGCAGGCAAAGCTAGAATCACGCAAAAATTTCAAGCAGTCAGAAAAAAACTCGCAGTTTCTTTTGCAGATATTTTCCTAACTAATGCAAATATGGATATGAAACTTATATGAATAGATAGAGGAACATGTGCCCTTGCCGATGACACTCAGAGTGAAAGGTTTAGATAATTTGTAGACCTTTTATGCTCGAATATAGGAAGCATACTCTGTGCGGAACAGAACCTTTATAGCGAAGGCAAAGCTAGAATCACGCAAACATTTCAAGCAGCCAGAAGAAAACTCACACATTCTTTTGAAGATATTTTCCTAACTACTTCACATAGGGATGTGAAACTGATATGACTAGATAGAGGAACATGTGCCCTTTCAGAAGGCACCAAGATTGAAAGTTTAAGATAATTTGTAGACTTTCTATGCTGGTATATATGCAGTGGAACAGAACCAGTATAGCGCAGGCAAAGCTGGAATCACTAAAAAATTTCAAGCAGTCAGAAGAAAACTCGCACTTTCTTTTGCAGATATTTCTTAACTACTGCAAATATGGATATGAAACTTATATGAATAGATAGAGGAACATGTGCCTTTGCCGATGACACCAAGATTGAAAGTTTAAGATAATTTGTAGACTTTATATTCTCACATATATGCAGTGGAACAGAACCGGTATAGCGCAGGCAAAGCTAGAATCACGCAAAAATTTCAAGTAGTCAGAAGAAAACTCGCACTTTATTTTGAAGATATTTTCCTAACTACTGAAAATATGGATATGAAACTTATATGAATAGATAGAAGAACATGTGCCCTTGCCGATGACACCAAGACTGAAAATTTTAGATACTTTGTAGACTTTTTATGGTCGCATATATGAAGCAGAAAAGGACCTTTATAGGGCAGGCAAAGCTAGAATCACGCAAAAATTTCAAGTAGTCAGAAGAAAACTCGCACTTTCTTTTGCAGATATTTTCCTAACCACTGAAAATATGAAACTTATATGAATAGATAGAGGATCATGTACCCTTGCCGATGACACTCAGAGTGAAAGTTTTAGATAATTTGTAGACCTTTTATGCTCGAATATATGAAGCATTCTCTGGGCGGAACAGGACCTTTATAGCGAAGGCAAAGCTAGATTCACGCAAACATTTTCAAGCAGTCAGAAGAAAACTCACACATTCTTTTGAAAATATTTTCCTAACTACTGCACATATGGATATGAAACTTAAATGAATAGATAGAGGAACATGTGCCCTTGCCGATGACACTCAGAATGAAAGGTTTAGATAATTTGTAGACCTTTTATGCTCGATTATATATGAAGCATTCTCTGGGCGGAACAGGACCTTTATAGCGAAGGCAAAGCTAGAATCACGCAAACATTTTCAAGCAGTCAGAAGAAAACTCACACATTCTTTTGAAGATATTTTCCTAACTACTTCACATAGGGATGTGAAACTTATATGACTAGATAGAGGAACATGTGCCCTTTCAGAAAACACCAAGATTGAAAGTTTAAGATAATTTGTAGACTTTCTATGCTCGCATATATGCAGTGGAACAGAACCGGTATAGCGCAGGCAAAGCTGGAATCACTAAAAAATTTCAAGCACTCAGAAGAAAACTCGCAGTTTCTTTTGCAGATATTTTCCTAACTACTGCACATATGGATATGAAACGTATATGAATAGATAGAGGAACATGTGCCCTTGCCGATGACACTCAGAGTGAAAGGTTTAGATAATTTGTAGACCTTTTATGCTCGAATATAGGAAGCATACTCTGCGGAACAGAACCTTTATAGCGAAGGCAAAGCTAGAATCACGCAAACATTTCAAGCAGTCAGAAGAAAACTCGCACTTTCTTTTGCAGATATTTCTTAACTACTGCAAATATGGATATGAAACTAATATGAATAGATAGAGAAACATGTGCCCGTGCCGAAGACACCAAGATTGAAAGTTTAAGATAATTTGTAGACTTTATATTCTCACATATATGCAGTGGAACAGAACCGGTATAGCGCAGGCAAAGCTAGAATCACGCAAAAATTTCAAGCAGTCAGAAAAAAACTCGCAGTTTCTTTTGCAGATATTTTCCTAACTAATGCAAATATGGATATGAAACTTATATGAATAGATAGAGGAACATGTGCCCTTGCCGATGACACTCAGAGTGAAAGGTTTAGATAATTTGTAGACCTTTTATGCTCGAATATAGGAAGCATACTCTGTGCGGAACAGAACCTTTATAGCGAAGGCAAAGCTAGAATCACGCAAACATTTCAAGCAGCCAGAAGAAAACTCACACATTCTTTTGAAGATATTTTCCTAACTACTTCACATAGGGATGTGAAACTGATATGACTAGATAGAGGAACATGTGCCCTTTCAGAAGGCACCAAGATTGAAAGTTTAAGATAATTTGTAGACTTTCTATGCTGGTATATATGCAGTGGAACAGAACCAGTATAGCGCAGGCAAAGCTGGAATCACTAAAAAATTTCAAGCAGTCAGAAGAAAACTCGCACTTTCTTTTGCAGATATTTCTTAACTACTGCAAATATGGATATGAAACTTATATGAATAGATAGAGGAACATGTGCCTTTGCCGATGACACCAAGATTGAAAGTTTAAGATAATTTGTAGACTTTATATTCTCACATATATGCAGTGGAACAGAACCGGTATAGCGCAGGCAAAGCTAGAATCACGCAAAAATTTCAAGTAGTCAGAAGAAAACTTGCACTTTATTTTGAAGATATTTTCCTAACTACTGAAAATATGGATATGAAACTTATATGAATAGATAGAGGAACATGTGCCCTTGCCGATGACACCAAGACTGAAAATTTTAGATACTTTGTAGACTTTTTATGGTCGCATATATGAAGCGGAAAAGGACCTTTATAGGGCAGGCAAAGCTAGAATCACGCAAAAATTTCAAGTAGTCAGAAGAAAACTCGCACTTTCTTTTGCAGATATTTTCCTAACTACTGAAAATATGAAACTTATATGAATAGATAGAGGATCATGTACCCTTGCCGATGACTCTCAGAGTGAAAGTTTTAGATAATTTGTAGACCTTTTATGCTCGAATATATGAAGCATTCTCTGGGCGGAACAGGACCTTTATAGCGAAGGCAAAGCTAGATTCACGCAAACATTTTCAAGCAGTCAGAAGAAAACTCACACATTCTTTTGAAAATATTTTCCTAACTACTGCACATATGGATATGAAACTTATATGAATAGATAGAGGAACATGTGCCCTTGCCGATGACACTCAGAGTGAAAGGTTTAGATAATTTGTAGACCTTTTATGCTCGATTATATATGAAGCATTCTCTGGGCGGAACAGGACCTTTATAGCGAAGGCAAAGCTAGAATCACGCAAACATTTTCAAGCAGTCTGAAGAAAACTCACACATTCTTTTGAAGATATTTCCTAACTACTTCACATAGGGATGTGAAACTTATATGACTAGATAGAGGAACATGTGCCCTTTCAGAAAACACCAAGATTGAAAGTTTAAGATAATTTGTAGACTTTCTATGCTCGCATATATGCAGTGGAACAGAACCGGTATAGCGCAGGCAAAGCTGGAATCACTAAAAAATTTCAAGCACTCAGAAGAAAACTCGCACTTTCTTTTGCAGATATTTTCCTAACTACTGCACATATGGATATGAAACGTATATGAATAGATAGAGGAACATGTGCCCTTGCCGATGACACCAGGATTGAAAGTTTAAGATAATTTGTAGACTTTATATTCTCACATATATGCAGTGGAACAGAACCGGTATAGCGCAGGCAAAGCTAGAATCACGCAAAAATTTCAAGCAGTCAGAAAAAAACTCGCAGTTTCTTTTGCAGATATTTTCCTAACTACTGCACATATGGATATGAAACTTATATGAATAGATAGAGGAACATGTGCCCTTGCCGATGACACTCAGAGTGAAAGGTTTAGATAATTTGTAGACCTTTTATGCTCGAATATAGGAAGCATACTCTGTGCGGAACAGAACCTTTATAGCGAAGGCAAAGCTAGAATCACGCAAACATTTCAAGCAGTCAGAAGAAAACTCGCACATTCTTTTGAAGATATTTTCCTAACTACTTCACATAGGGATGTGAAACCTATATGACTAGATAGAGGAACATGTGCCCTTTCAGAAGGCACCAAGAGTGAAAGTTTAAGAAAATTTGTAGACTTTCTATGCTCGCATATATGCAGTGGAACAGAACCAGTTTAGCGCAGGCAAAGCTGGAATCACTAAAAAATTTCAAGCAGTCAGAAGAAAACTCGCACTTTCTTTTGCAGATATTTCTTAACTACTGCAAATATGGATATGAAACTTATATGAATAGATAGAGGAACATGTGCCTTTGCCGATGACACCAAGATTGAAAGTTTAAGATAATTTGTAGACTTTATATTCTCACATATATGCAGTGGAACAGAACCGGTATAGCGCAGGCAAAGCTAGAATCACGCAAAAATTTCAAGTAGTCAGAAGAAAACTTGCACTTTATTTTGAAGATATTTTCCTAACTACTGAAAATATGGATATGAAACTTATATGAATAGATAGAGGAACATGTGCCCTTGCCGATGACACCAAGACTGAAAATTTTAGATACTTTGTAGACTTTTTATGGTCGCATATATGAAGCGGAAAAGGACCTTTATAGGGCAGGCAAAGCTAGAATCACGCAAAAATTTCAAGTAGTCAGAAGAAAACTCGCACTTTCTTTTGCAGATATTTTCCTAACTACTGAAAATATGAAACTTATATGAATAGATAGAGGATCATGTACCCTTGCCGATGACTCTCAGAGTGAAAGTTTTAGATAATTTGTAGACCTTTTATGCTCGATTATATATGAAGCATTCTCTGGGCGGAACATGACCTTTATAGCGAAGGCAAAGCTAGAATCACGCAAACATTTTCAAGCAGTCAGAAGAAAACTCACACATTATTTTGAAAATATTTTCCTAACTCCTGCTCATATGGATATGAAACTAATATGAATAGATAGAGCAACATGTGCCCGTGCCAAAGACACCAAGATTGAAAGTTTAAGATAATTTGTAGACTTTATATTCTCACATATATGCAGTGGAACAGAACCGGCATAGCGCAGGCAAAGCTAGAATCACGCAAAAATTTCAAGCAGTCAGAAAAAAACTCGCAGTTTCTTTTGCAGATATTTTCCTAACTAATGCAAATATGGATATGAAACTTATATGAATAGATAGAGGATCATGTACCCTTGCCGATGACACTCAGAGTGAAAGGTTTAGATAATTTGTAGACCTTTTATGCTCGCATATATGCAGTGGAACAGAACTAGTATAGCGCATTCAAAGCTGGAATCACTAAAAAATTTCAAGCAGTCAGAAGAAAACTCGCACTTTCTTTTGCAGATATTTTCCTAACTACTGCAAATATGGATATGAAACTTATATGAATAGATAGAGGACCATGTGCCCTTACCGATGACACTAGGAATGAAAGTTTTAGATAATTTGTAGACCTTTTATGCTCGAATATATGAAGCATTCACTGGGCAGAACAGGATCTTTATAGCGAAGGCAAAGATATAATCACGCAAACATTTCAAGCTGTCAGAAGAAAACTCACACATTCTTTTGAAAATATTTTCCTAACTACTGCACATATGGATATGAAACTTATTTGAATAGATAGAGGAACATGTGCCTTTGCCGATGACACCAGGATTGAAAGTTTAAGATAATTTGTAGACTTTATATTCTCACATATATGCAGTGGAACAGAACCGGTATAGCGCAGGCAAAGCTGGAATCACTAAAAAATTTCAAGCAGTCAGAAGAAAACTCGCACTTTCTTTTGCAGATATTTTCCTAACTACTGCACATATGGATATGAAACCTATATGAATAGATAGAGGAACATGTGCCCTTGCCGATGACACTCAGAGTGAAAGTTTTAGATAATTTGTAGACCTTTTATGCTCGAATATAGGAAGCATACTCTGTGCGGAACAGAACCTTTATAGCGAAGGCAAAGCTAGAATCACGCAAACATTTCAAGCAGTCAGAAGAAAACTCACACATTCTTTTGAAGATATTTTTCTAACTACTTCTCATAGGGATGTGAAACTTATATGACTAGATAGAGGAACATGTGCCCTTTCAGAAGGCACCAAGATTGAAAGTTTAAGATAATTTGTAGACTTTCTATGCTCGCATATATGCAGTGGAACAGAACCAGTATAGCGCAGGCAAAGCTGGAATCACTAAAAAATTTCAAGCAGTCAGAAGAAAACTCGCACTTTCTTTTGCAGATATTTTCCTAACTACTGAAAATATGGATATGAAACTTATATGAATAGATAGAGGTTCATGTACCCTTGCCGATGACACTCGGAGTGAAAGTTTTAGATAATTTGTACACCTTTTATGCTCGAATATATGAAGCATTCTCTGGGCGGAACGTGACCTTTATAGCGAAGGCAAAGCTAGAATCACGCAAACATTTTCAAGCAGTCAGAAGAAAACTCACACATTATTTTGAAAATATTTTCCTAACTCCTGCTCATATGGATATGAAACTAATATGAATAGATAGAGCAACATGTGCCCGTGCCAAAGACACCAAGATTGAAAGTTTAAGATAATTTGTAGACTTTATATTCTCACATATATGCAGTGGAACAGAACCGGCATAGCGCAGGCAAAGCTAGAATCACGCAAAAATTTCAAGCAGTCAGAAAAAAACTCGCAGTTTCTTTTGCAGATATTTTCCTAACTAATGCAAATATGGATATGAAACTTATATGAATAGATAGAGGATCATGTACCCTTGCCGATGACACTCAGAGTGAAAGGTTTAGATAATTTGTAGACCTTTTATGCTCGAATATAGGAAGCATACTCTGTGCGGAACAGAACCTTTATAGCGAAGGCAAAGCTAGAATCACGCAAACATTTCAAGCAGTCAGAAGAAAACTCGCACTTTCTTTTGAAGATATTTTCCCAACTACTGAAAATATGGATATGAAACTTATATGAATAGATAGAGGATCATGTATCCTTGCCGATGACACTCAGAGTGAAAGTTTTAGATAATTTGTTGACCTTTTATGCTCGAATATATGAAGCATTCTCTGGGCGGAACAGAACCGGTATAGCGCAGGCAAAGCTGGAATCACTAAAAAATTTCAAACAGTCAGAAGAAAACTCGCACTTTCTTTTGCAGATATTTTCCTAACTACTGCACATATGGATATGAAACGTATATGAATAGATAGAGGAACATGTGCCCTTGCCGATGACACTCAGAGTGAAAGGTTTAGATAATTTGTAGACCTTTTATGCTCGAATATAGGAAGCATTCTCTGGGCGGAACAGGACCTTCATAGCGAAGGCAAAGCTAGAATCACGGAAAAATTTCAACCAGTCAGAAGAAAACTCGCACTTTCTTTTGCAGATATTTCTTAACTACTGCAAATATGGATATGAAACTTATATGAATAGATAGAGGAACATGTGCCTTTGCCGATGACACCAGGATTGAAAGTTTAAGATAATTTGTAGACTTTATATTCTCACATATATGCAGTGGAACAGAACCGGTATAGCGCAGGCAAAGCTGCAATCACTAAAAAATTTCAAGCAGTCAGAAGAAAACTCGCACTTTCTTTTGCAGATATTTTCCTAACTACTGCACATATGGATATGAATCGTATATGAATAGATAGAGGAACATGTGCCCTTGCCGATGACACTCAGAGTGAAAGTTTTAGATAATTTGTAGACCTTTTATGCTCGAATATAGGAAGCATACTCTGTGCGGAACAGAACCTTTATAGCGAAGGCAAAGCTAGAATCACGCAAACATTTCAAGCAGTCAGAAGAAAACTCACACATTCTTTTGAAGATATTTTCCTAACTACTTCACATAGGGATGTGAAACTTATATGACTAGATAGAGGAACATGTGCCCTTTCAGAAGGCACCAAGATTGAAAGTTTAAGATAATTTGTAGACTTTCTATGCTCGCATATATGCAGTGGAACAGAACCAGTATAGCGCAGGCAAAGCTGGAATCACTAAAAAATTTCAAGCACTCAGAAGAAAACTCGCAGTTTCTTTTGCAGATATTTTCCTAACTACTGCACATATGGATATGAAACCTATATGAATAGATAGAGGAACATGTGCCCTTGCCGATGACACCACAAATAAAAGTTTAAGATAATTTGTAGACCTTTTATGCTCGATTATATATGAAGCATTCTCTGGGCGGAACATGACCTTTATAGCGAAGGCAAAGCTAGAATCACGCAAACATTTTCAAGCAGTCAGAAGAAAGCTCACACATTATTTTGAAAATATTTTCCTAACTCCTGCTCATATGGATATGAAACTAATATGAATAGATAGAGCAACATGTGCCCGTGCCAAAGACACCAAGATTGAAAGTTTAAGATAATTTGTAGACTTTATATTCTCACATATATGCAGTGGAACAGAACCGGTATAGCGCAGGCAAAGCTAGAATCACGCACAAATTTCAAGCAGTCAGAAAAAAACTCGCACTTTCTTTTGCAGATTTTTTCCTAACTAATGCAAATATGGATATGAAACTTATATGAATAGATAGAGGAACATGTGCCCTTACCGATGACACTCAGAGTGAAAGGTTTAGATAATTTGTAGACCTTTTATGCTCGAATATAGGAAGCATACTCTGTGCGGAACAGAACCTTTATAGCGAAGGCAAAGCTAGAATCACGCAAACATTTCAAGCAGTCAGAAGAAAACTCACACTTTCTTTTGCAGATATTTCTTAACTACTGCAAATATGGATATGAAACTTATATGAATAGATAGAGGAACATGTGCCCTTGCCGATGACATCAAGATTGAAAATTTTAGATACTTTGTAGACCTTTTATGGTCGCATATATGAAGCGGAACAGGACCTTTATAGGGCAGGCAAAGCTAAATCACGCAAAAATTTCAAGTAGTCAGAAGAAAACTCGCACATTCTTTTGAAGATATTTTCCTAACTACTTCACATAGGGATGTGAAACTTATATGACTAGATAGAGGAACATGTGCCCTTTCAGAAGGCACCAAGATTGAAAGTTTAAGATAATTTGTAGACTTTCTATGCTCGCATATATGCAGTGGAACAGAACCAGTATAGCGCAGGCAAAGCTGGAATCACTAAAAAATTTCAAGCACTCAGAAGAAAACTCGCAGTTTCTTTTGCAGATATTTTCCTAACTACTGCACATATGGATATGAAACGTATATGAATAGATAGAGGAACATGTGCCCTTGCCGATGACACTCAGAGTGAAAGGTTTAGATAATTTGTAGACCTTTTATGCTCGAATATAGGAAGCATACTCTGTGCGGAACAGAACCTTTATAGCGAAGGCAAAGCTAGAATCACGCAAACATTTCAAGCAGTCAGAAGAAAACTCACACATTCTTTTGAAGATATTTTCCTAACTACTTCTCATAGGGATGTGAAACTTATATGACTAGATAGAGGAACATGTGCCTTTTGCCGATGACACCAAGATTGAAAGTTTAAGCTAATTTGTAGACTTTATATTCTCACATATATGCAGTGGAGCAGAACCAGTATAGCGCAGGCAAAGCTGGAATCACTAAAAAATTTCAAGCAGTCAGAAGAAAACTCACACATTCTTTTGAAGATATTTTCCTTACTACTTCTCATAGGGATGTGAAACTTATATGACTAGATAGAGGAACATGTGCCCTTTCAGAAGGCACCAAGATTGAAAGTTTAAGATAATTTGTAGACTTTCTATGCTCGCATATATGCAGTGGAACAGAACCAGTATAGCGCAGGCAAAGCTGGAATCACTAAAAAATTTCAAGCAGTCAGAAGAAAACTCGCAGTTTCTTTTGCAGATATTTTCCTAACTACTGCACATATGGATATGAAACCTATATGAATAGATAGAGGAACATGTGCCCTTGCCGATGACACCACAATAAAAGTTTCAGATAATTTGTAGACCTTTTATGCTCGATTATATATGAAGCATTCTCTGGGCGGAACATGACCTTTATAGCGAAGGCAAAGCTAGAATCACGCAAACATTTTCAAGCAGTCAGAAGAAAACTCACACATTATTTTGAAAATATTTTCCTAACTCCTGCTCATATGGATATGAAACTAATATGAATAGATAGAGGAACATGTGCCCGTGCCAAAGACACCAAGATTGAAAGTTTAAGATAATTTGTAGACTTTATATTCTCACATATATGCAGTGGAACAGAACCGGTATAGTGCAGGCAAAGCTAGAATCACGCACAAATTTCAAGCAGTCAGAAAAAAACTCGCAGTTTCTTTTGCAGATATTTTCCTAACTAATGCAAATATGGATATGAAACTTATATGAATAGATAGAGGAACATGTGCCCTTCATTTGTAGACCTTTTATGCTCGAATATAGGAAGCATACTCTGTGCGGAACAGAACCTTTATAGCGAAGGCAAAGCTAGAATCACGCAAACATTTCAAGCAGTCAGAAGAAAACTCACACATTCTTTTGAAGATATTTTCTTAACTACTGCAAATATGGATATGAAACTTGTATGAATAGATAGAGGAACATGTGCCCTTACCGATGACACTAAGAGTGAAAGTTTAAGATAAATTGTAGACTTTTTATGCTCGCATATATGCAGTGGAACAGAACTGGTATAGCGCAGGCAAAGCTAGAATTACCCAGAAATTTCAATCAGTCAGAAGAAAACTCACACTTTCTTTTGCAGATATTTTCCTAACTACTCCAAATATGGATATGAAACATATATGAATACATAGAGGAACATGTGCCCTTGCCGATGACACTAAGAGGGAAAGTTTTAGATATTTTGTAGGCCTTTTATGCTCGAATATATAAAGCATTCTCTGTGCGGAACAGGACCTTTATAGCGAAGGCTAGAATCACGCAAACATTTTAAGCAATCAGAAGAAAACTCGCACTTTCTTTTGCAGATATTTTCCTAACTACTGCAAATATAGATATGAAACGTATATGAATGATAGAGGAATATGTGCCCTTGACGAAGACACCAAGATTGAAAGTTTAAGATAATTTGTATACTTTTTATGCTCGCATATATTCAGTGGAGCAGAACCGGTATAGTGCAGGCAAAGACAGAATCACGCAAAAATTTCAATCAGTCAGAAGAACACTCGCACTTTCTTTTGCAGATATTTTCCTAACTACTCCAAATATGGATATGAAACATATATGAATACATAGAGGAACATGTGCCCTTGCCGATGACACTAAGAGGGAAAGTTTTAGATAATTTGTAGACCTTTTATGCTCGCATATATGGAGCGAAACAGAACTGGTATAGCGCAGGCAAAGCTAGAATTACCCAGAAATTTCAATCAGTCAGAAGAAAACTCACACTTTCTTTTGCAGATATTTTCCTAACGACTGCAAATATGGATATGAAACTTATATGAATAGATAGAGGAACATGTGCCCTTGCCAATGACACTCAGATTGAAAGGTTTAGATAATTTTTAGACTTTTTTATGCTCGCATATAAGCAGTGGAACAGAACCGGTATAGCGCAGGCGAAGCTAGAATCACGGAAAAATTTCAAGCAGTCAGAAGAAAACTCGCACTTTCTTTTGCAGATATTTTCCTAACTGCTGCAAATATCGATATGAAACTTATATGAATAGATAGAGGATCTTGTGCCCTTTCAGATGACACCAAGATTGAAAGTTTTAAATAATTGGTAGACTTTTTATGGTCGCATATATGAAGCGGAACAGGACCTTTATAGTGCAGGCAAAGCTAGAATTACGCAAAAATTTCAAGCAGTCAGAAGAAAACTCGCACTTTCTTTCGCAGATATTCTCCTAACTACTTCAAATATGAATATGAAACGTATATGAATAGATAGAGGATCTTGTGCCATTTCAGATGACACCAAGATTGAAAGTTTTAAATAATTTGTAGACTTTTTATGGTCGCATATATGAAGCGGAACAGGACCTTTATAGTGCAGGCAAAGCTAGAATTACGCAAAAATTTCAAGCAGTCAGAAGAAAACTCGCACTTTCTTTTGCAGATATTTTCCTAACTACTGCAAATATGAATATGAAACTTATATGAATAGATAGAGGATCTTGTGCCCTTTCAGATGACACCAAGATTGAAAGTTTTAAATAATTTGTAGACCTTTTATGGTCGCATATATGAAGCGGAACAGGATCTTTATAGGGCAGGCAAAGCTAGAATTAGACAAAAAAATTTCAAGCAGTCAGAAGAAAACTCGCACTTTCTTTTGCATATACTTTCCTAACTAGTGCAAATATGAATATGAAACTTACATGAATAGATAGAGGAACATGTGCCCTTTCAGATGACACCAAGATTGAAAGTTTTAAATAATTTGTAGACCTTTTATGGTCGTATATATGAAGCGGAACAGGACCTTTATAGGGCAGGCAAAGCTAGAATCACGCAAAAATTTCAAGCAGTCAGAAGAAAACTCGCACTTTCTTTTGCAGATATTTTTCTAACTACTGCAAATATGAATATGAAACGTATATGAATAGATAGAGGATCATGTGCCCTTTCAGATGACACCAAGATTGAAAGTTTAAAATAATTTGTAGACCTTTTATGGTCGCATATATGAAGCGGAACAGGACCTTTATAGGGCAGGCAAAGCTAGAATTACGCAAAAATTTCAAGCAGTCAGAAGAAAACTCGCACTTTCTTTTGCATATATTTTCCTAACTACTGCAAATATGAATATGAAACTTATATGAATAGATGGAGTATCATGTGCCCTTTTAGATGACACTCAGAGTGAAAGTTTTAAATAATTTGTAGACCTTTTATGGTCGCATATATGCAGCTGAACAGAACCGGTATAGCGCAGGCAAAGCCAGAATCACGGAAAAATTTCAAGAAGTCAGAAGAATACTCGCACTTTCTTTTGCAGATATTTTCCTAACTACTGCAAATATGGATATGAAACTTACATGAATAGATAGATGTACATGTGGCCTTTCAGATGACACTCAGATTGAAAGTTTAAAATAATTTGTAGACTTTTTATGCTCGCATATATGGAGTGGAACAGAACCGGTATAGCGCAGGCAAAGCTAGAATCACGAAAAAATTTCAAGCAGTCAGAAGAAAACTCGCACTTTCTTTTGCAGATATTTTCCTAACTACTGCAAATATGGATATTAAACTTTTATGAATAGATAGAGGAACATGTGCCCTTGCCAATGACACTCAGATTGAAAGGTTTAGATAATTTTTAGACTTTTTTATGCTCGCATATATGCAGTGGAACAGAACCGGTATAGCGCAGGCGAAGCTAGAATCACGGAAAAATTTCAAGCAGTCAGAAGAAAACTCGCACTTTCTTTTGCAGATATTTTCCTAACTACTGCAAATATGGATATGAAACGTATATGAATAGATAGAGGATCTTGTGCCCTTTCAGATGACACCAAGATTAAAAGTTTTAAATAATATGTAGACCTTTTATGGTCGCATATATGAAGCGGAACAGGACCTTTATAGGGCAGGCAAAGCCAGAATTACGCAAAAATTTCAAGCAGTAAGAAGAAAACTCGAACATTCTTTCGCAGATATTCTCCTAACTACTTCAAATATGAATATGAAACGTATATGAATAGATAGAGGATCTTGTGCCCTTTCAGATGACACCAAGATTGAAAGTTTTAAATAATTTGTAGACTTTTTATGGTCGCATATATGAAGCGGAACAGGACCTTTATAGGGCAGGCAAAGCTAGAATTACGCAAAAATTTTAAGCAGTCAGAAGAAATCTCGCACTTTCTTTTGCATATATTTTCCTAACTACTGCACATATGGATATGAAACTTATATGAATAGATAGAGGATCTTGTGCCCTTTCAGATGACACCAAGATTGAAAGTTTCAAATAATTTGTAGACCTTTTATGGTCGCATATATGAAGCGGAACAGGACCTTTATAGCGCAGGCAAAGCCAAAATCACGCAAACATTTCAAGCAGTAAGAAGAAAACTCGCACTTTCTTTTGCGGATATTTTCCTAACTGCTGCAAATATGGATATGAAACTTATATGAATAGATAGATGTACATGTGGCCTTTCAGATGACACCAAGATTGAAAGTTTAAGTTAATTTGTAGACTTTTTATGCTCGCATATATGCAGTGGAACAGAACCGTTATAGCGCAGGCAAAGCTAGAATCACGAAAAAAGTTCAAGCAGTCAGAAGAAAACTCGCACTTTCTTTTGCAGATATTTTCCTAACGACTGCAAATATGGATATGAAACTTATATGAATAGATAGAGGAACATGTGCCCTTGCCAATGACACTCAGATTGAAAGGTTTAGATAATTTTTAGACTTTTTTATGCTCGCATATAAGCAGTGGAACAGAACCGGTATAGCGCAGGCGAAGCTAGAATCACGGAAAAATTTCAAGCAGTCGGAAGAAAACTCGCACTTTCTTTTGCAGATATTTTCCTAACTACTGCAAATATGGATATGAAACGTATATGAATAGATAGAGGATCTTGTGCCCTTTCAGATGACACCAAGATTGAAAGTTTTAAATAATATGTAGACCTTTTATGGTCGCATATATGAAGCGGAACAGGACCTTTATAGGGCAGGCAAAGCCAGAATTACGCAAAAATTTCAAGCAGTCAGAAGAAAACTCGCACTCTCTTTCGCAGATATTCTCCTAACTACTTCAAATATGAATATGAAACGTATATGAATAGATAGAGGATCTTGTGCCTTTTCAGATGACACCAAGATTGAAAGTTTTAAATAATTTGTAGACTTTTTATGGTCGCATATATGAAGCGGAACAGGACTTTTATAGGGCAGGCAAAGCTAGAATTACGCAAAAATTTTAAGCAGTCAGAAGAAAACTCGCACTTTCTTTTGCATATATTTTCCTAACTACTTCAAATATGAATATGAAACTTATATGAATAGATAGAGGATCTTGTGCCATTTTAGATGACACTCAGAGTGAAAGTTTTAGATAATTTGTAGACCTTTCATGGTCGCATATATGCAGCTGAATAGAACCGGTATAGCGCAGGCAAAGCCAGAATCACGGAAAAATTTCAAGCAGTCAGAAGAAAACTCGCACTTTCTTTTGCAGATATTTTCCTAACTACTGCAAATATGGATATGAAACCTATATGAATAGATAGATGTACATGTGGCCTTTCAGATGACACCAAGATTGAAAGTTTAAGTTAATTTGTAGACTTTTTAAGCTCGCATATATGCAGTGGAACAGAACCGGTATAGCGCAGGCAAAGCTAGAATCACGAAAAAAGTTCAAGCAGTCGGAAGAAAACTCGCACTTTCTTTCGCAGATATTTTCCTAACTACTGCAAATATGAATATGAAACGTATATGAATAGATAGAGGATCTTGTGCCCTTTCAGATGACACCAAGATTAAAAGTTTTAAATAATTTTTAGACCTTTTATGGTCGCATATATGAAGCGGAACAGGACCTTTATAGGGCAGGCAAGTAAGAAGAAAACTCGCACATTCTTTTGCAGATATTTTCCTAACTACTCCAAATATGGATATGAAACATATATGAATAGATAGAGGAACATGTGCCCTTGTTTATGACACCAAGAGGGACAGTTTTAGATAATTTTTAGACTTTTTATGCTCGCATATATGCAGTGGAACAGAACCGGTATAGCGCAGGCGAAGCTAGAATCACGGAAAAATTTCAAGCAGTCAGAAGAAAACTCGCACTTTGTTTTGCAGATATTTTCCTAACTACTGCAAATATGGATATGAAACGTATATGAATGATAGAGGAATATGTGCATTTGACGAAGACACCAAGATTGAAAGTTTAAGACAATTTGTATACTTTTTATGCTCGCATATATTCAATGGAACAGAACCGGTATAGCGCATGCAAAGACAGAATCACGCAAAAATTTCAAGCAGTCAGAAGAAAACTCGCACTTTCTTTTGCAGATATTTTCCTAACTACTGCAAATATGGATATGAAACTTATATGAATAGATAGAGGAACTTGTGCCCTTGCCGATGACACCAAGAGTTAAAGTTTAAGATAATTTGTAGACTTTTTATGCACGCATATATCCAGTGAAACAGAACTGGTATAGCGCAGGCAAGGCTAGAATCACGCAAACATTTCAAACAGTCAGAAGAAAACTCACACTTTCTTTTGCAGATATTTTCCTAACTACTGCAAATATGGATATCAAACTTATATGAATAGATAGAGGAACATGTGCCCTTGCCGATGACACCAAGAGGGACAGTTTTAGATAATTTGTAGACCTTTTATGCTCGCATATATGGAGCGGAACAGAACTGGTATAGCGCAGGCAAAGCTAGAATCACGCAAACATGTCAAACAGTCAGAAGAAAACTCACACTTTCTTTTGCAGATATTTTCCTAACTACTGCAAATATGGATATAAAACTTATATGAATAGATAGAGGAACATGTGCCCTTGCCGATGACACCAAGAGTTAAAGTTTTAGATAATTTGTAGACTTTTTATGCTAGCATATAAGCAGTGGAACAGAACTGGTATAGCGCAGGCAAAGCTAGAATCACGCAAACATGTCAAACAGTCAGAAGAAAACTCACACTTTTATTTGCAGATATTTTCCTAACTACTGCAAATATGGATATGAAACTTATATGAATAGATAAAGGAACATGTGCCCTTCCCGATGACACATAGTTTTCAAAAATTAGGTAATTTGTAGACCTTTTATGCTCGCATATATGGAGCGGAACAGAACTGGTATAGCGCAGGCAAAGCTAGAATTACGCAAAAATTTCAAACAATAAGAAGAAAACTCGCACATTATTTTGCAGATATTTTCCTAACTACTGCAAATATGGATATGAAACTTATATGAATAGATAGAGGAACATGTGCCCTTGACAAAGACACCAAGAGTTAAAGTTTTAGATAATTTGTAGACCTTTTATGCTCGAATATTTGAAGCGTTCTCTGTGCGGAACAGGACCTTTATAGCGAAGGCTAGAATCACCCAAACATTTTAAGCAATCAGAAGAAAACTCACACTTTCTTTTGGAGATGTTTTCCTAACTACTGCAAATATGGATATGAAACTTGTATGAATAGATAGAGGAACATGTGCCCTTACCCATGAAACTAAGAGTGAAAGTTTAAGATAATTTGTAGACTTTTTATGCTCGCATACATGGAGCAGAACAAAACCGGTATAGCTCAGGCAAAGCTAGAATCACGCAAACATTTTAAACAGTCAGAAGAAAACTCAAACTTTTATTTGCAGATATTTTCCTAACTACTGCAAATATGGATATGAAACTTATATGAATAGATAGAGGAACATGTGCCCTTGCCGATGACACCAAGAGTTAAAGTTTAAGATAATTTGTAGACTTTTTATGCTCGCATATATGCAGTCGAACAGAACTGGTATAGCGCAGGCAAAAACAGAATCACGGAAAAATTTCAAACAATAAGAAGAAAACTCGCACTTTCTTTTGCAGATATTTTCCTAACTGCTGCAAATATGGATATGAAACTTATATGAACAGATAGAGGAACATGTGTCCTTGACGACGACCCCAAGATTGAAAGTTTAATATAATTTGTAGACTTTTTATGCTTACATATATGCAGTGGAACAGAACTGGTATAGCGCAGGCAAAGCTAGAATCACGGAAACATTTCAAACAGTCAGAAGAAAACTCACACTTTTATTTGCAGATGTTTTCCTAACTACTGCAAATATGGATATAAAACTTATATGAATAGAGAGAGGAACATGTGCCCTTGCCGATGACACCAAGAGGGAAAGTTTTAGATAATTTGTAGGCCTTTTATAATCGAATATATAAAGCATTCTCTGTGCGGAACAGGACCTTTATAGCGCATGCAAAGCTAGAATTACCCAAAAAATTCAAGCAGTCAGAAGAAAACTCGCACTTTCTTTTGCAGATATTTTCCTAACTACTGCAAATATGGATATGAAACTTATATGAATAGATAGAGGAACATGTGCCCTTGACGATGACTTAAAGATTGAAAGTTTCATATAATTTGTAGACTTTTTATGCTCGCCTATATGGAGCGGAACAGAACCGGTATAGCGCAGGCAAAGCTAGAATCACGCAAACATTTCAAACAGTCAGAAGAAAACTCACACTTTTATTTGCAGATATTTTCCTAACTACTGCAAATATGGATATGAAACTTATATGAATAGATAGAGGAACATGTGCCCTTGCCGATGACACCAAGAGGGAAAGTTTTAGATAATTTGTAGGCCTTTTATGCTCGAATATATGAAGCATTCTCTGTGCGGAACAGGACCTTTATAGCGCAGGCAAAGCTAGAATTACGCAAAAATTTCAAGCAGTCAGAGGAAAACTCGCACTTTCTTTTGCAGATATTTTCCTAACTACTGCAAATATGGATATGAAACTTATATGAATAGATAGAGGAACATGTGCCCTTGCCGATGACACCAAGAGTTAAAGTTTAAGATAATTTGTAGACTTTTTATGCTCGCATATATGCAGTCGAACAGAACTGGTATAGCGCAGGCAAAGACAGAATCACGCAAAAATTTCAAACAATAAGAAGAAAACTCGCACTTTCTTTTGCAGATATTTTCCTAACTACTGCAAATATGAATATGAAACTTATATGAATAGATAGAGGATAATGTGCCCTTGCCGATGACACCATGAGTTAAAGTTTAAGATAATTTGTAGACTTTTAATGCTCGCATATATGCAGTGGAAAAGAGCCTGTATAGCGCAGGCAAAGACAGAATCACGCAAAATTTCAATCAGTTAGAAGAAAACTCACACAATTATTTGCAGATATTTTCCTAAGTACTGCAAATATGGATATGAAACTTATGTGAATAGATAGAGGAACATGTGCCCTTGCCGATGACACCAAGAGGGAAAGTTTTAGATAATTTGTAGGCCTTTTATGCTCGAATAAATAAACCATTCTATGTGCGGAACAGGACCTTTATAGCGCATGCAAAGCTAGAATTACGCAAAAAATTCAAGCAGTCAGAAGAAAACGCGCACTTTCTTTTGCAGATATTTTCCTAACTACTGCAAATATGGATATAAAACTTATATGAATAGATAGAGGAACATGTGCCCTTGCCGATGACACCAAGAGGGAAAGTTTTAGATAATTTGTAGGCCTTTTATGTTCGAATATATAAACCATTCTCTGTGCGGAACAGGACCTTTATAGCGCATGCAAAGCTAGAATTACCCAAAAAATTCAAGCAGTCAGAAGAAAACTCGCACTTTCTTTTGCAGATATTTTCCTAACTACTGCAAATATGGATATGAAACTTATATGAATAGATAGAGGAACATGTGCCCTTGACGATGACCCCAAGATTGAAAGTTTAAGATAATTTGTAGACTTTTTATGCTCGCCTATATGGAGCAGAACAGAACCGGTATAGCGCAGGCAAAGCTAGAATCACGCAAACATTTCAAACAGTCAGAAGAAAACTCACACTTTTATTTGCAGATATTTTCCTAACTACTGCAAATATGGATATGAAACTTATATGAATAGATAGAGGAACATGTGCCCTTGCCGATGACACCAAGAGGGAAAGTTTTAGATAATTTGTAGGCCTTTTATGCTCGAATATATGAAGCATTCTCTGTGCGGAACAGGACCTTTATAGCGCAGGCAAAGCTAGAATTACGCAAAAATTTCAAGCAGTCAGAAGAAAACTCGCACTTTCTTTTGCAGATATTTTCCTAACTACTGCAAATATGGATATGAAACTTATATGAATAGATAGAGGAACATGTGCCCTTGCCGATGACACCATGAGTTAAAGTTTAAGACAATTTGTAGACTTTTTATGCTCGCATATATGCAGTCGAACAGAACTGGTATAGCGCAGGCAAAGACAGAATCACGCAAAAATTTCAAACAATAAGAAGAAAACTCGCACTTTCTTTTGCAGATATTTTCCTAACTACTGCAAATATGGATATGAAACTTATATGAATAGATAGAGGAACATGTGCTTTTGCCAATGACACCAAGAGAGAAAGTTTTAGATATTTTGTAGGCCTTTTATGCTCGATTTTATAAAGCATTCTCTGTGCGGAACAGGACCTTTATAGCGAAGGCTAGAATCACGCAAACATTTCAAACAGTCAGAAGAAAACTCACACTTTCTTTTGGAGATGTTTTCTTAACTACTGCAAATATGGATATGAAACGTATATGAATGATAGGGGAATATGTGCCCTTGACGAAGACACCAAGATTGAAAGTTTAAGATAATTTGTATACTTTTTATGCTCGCATATATTCAGTGGAACAGAACCGGTATAGCGCAGGCAAAGACAGAATCACTCAAAAATTTCAAGCAGTCAGAAGAAAACTCGCACTTTCTTTTGCAGATATTTTCCTAACTACTCCAAATATGGATATGAAACATATATGAATACATAGAGGAACATGTGCCCTTGCCGATGACACTAGGAGGGAAAGTTTTAGATAATTTGTAGACCTTTTATGCTCGCATATATGGAGCGAAACAGAACTGGTATAGCGCAGGCAAAGCTAGAATTACCCAGAAATTTCAATCAGTCAGAAGAAAACTCACACTTTCTTTTGCAGATATTTTCCTAACTACTGCAAATATGGATATGAAACTTATATGAATAGATAGAGGAACATGTGCCCTTGCCGATGACACCAAGAGGGAAAGTTTTAGATAATTTGTAGGCCTTTTATGCTCTAATAAATAAACCATTCTCTGTGCGGAACAGGACCTTTATAGCGCATGCAAAGCTAGAATTACGCAAAAAATTCAAGCAGTCAGAAGAAAACTCGCACTTTCTTTTGCAGATATTTTCCTAACTACTGCAAATATGGATATGAAACTTATATGAATAGATAGAGGAACATGTGCCCTTGACGACGACCCCAAGATTGAAAGTTTAATATAATTCGTAGACTTTTTATGCTCGCATATATGGAGCAACACAGAACCGGTATAGCGCAGGCAGAGACAGAATCGCGCAAAAATTTCAAACAATAAGAAGAAAACTCACACTTTTATTTGCAGATATTTTCCTAACTACTGCAAATATGGATATGAAACTTATATGAATAGATAGAGGAACATGTGCCCTTGCCGATGACACCAAGAGTTAAAGTTTTAGATAATTTGTAGGCCTTTTATGCTCGAATATATGAAGCATTCTCTGTGCGGAACAGGACCTTTATAGCGCATGCAAAGCTAGAATTACGCAAAAAATTCAAGCAGTCAGAAGAAAACTCGCACTTTCTTTTGCAGATATTTTCCTAACTACTGCAAATATGGATATGAAACTTATATGAATAGATAGAGGAACATGTGCCCTTGCCGATGACATCAAGATTGAAAGTTTAAGATAATTTGTAGACTTTTTATGCTCGCATATATGGAGCAGAACAGAACCGGTATAGCGCAGGCAAAGACAGAATCACGCAAAAATTTCAAACAATAAGAAGAAAACTCGCACTTTCTTTTGCAGATATTTTCCTAACTGCTGCAAATATGGATATGAAACTTATATGAATAGATAGAGAAACATGTGCCCTCTCCAATGACATCAAGATTGAAAGTTTAAGATAATTTGTAGACTTTTTATGCTTACATATATGCAGTGGAACAGAACTGGTATAGCGCAGGCAAAGCTAGAATCACGCAAACATTTCAAACAGTCAGAAGAAAACTCGCACTTTTATTTGCAGATATTTTCCTAACTACTGCAAATATGGATATAAAACTTATATGAATAGAGAGAGGAACATGTGCCATTGCCGATGACACCAAGAGGGAAAGTTTTAGATAATTTGTAGGCCTTTTATAATCGAATATATAAACCATTCTCTGTGCGGAACAGGACCTTTATAGCGCATGCAAAGCTAGAATTACCCAAAAAATTCAAGCAGTCAGAAGAAAACTCGCACTTTCTTTTGCAGATATTTTCCTAACTACTGCAAATATGGATATGAAACTTATATGAATAGATAGAGGAACATGTGCCCTTGCCGATGACATCAAGATTGAAAGTTTAAGATAATTTGTAGACTTTTTATGCTCGCATATATGCAGTGGAACAGAACTGGTATAGCGCAGGCAAAGCTAGAATCACGCAAACATTTCAAACAGTCAGAAGAAAACTCACACTTTCTTTTGGAGATGTTTTCCTAACTACTGCAAATATGGATATGAAACTTGTATGAATAGATAGAGGAACATGTGCCCTTACCGATGACACTAAGAGTGAAAGTTTAAGATAATTTGTAGACTTTTTAGGCTCGCATATATGCAGTGGAACAGAACTGGTATAGCGCAGGCAAAGCTAGAATCACGCAAACATTTCAAACAGTCAGAAGAAAACTCACACTTTTATTTGCAGATATTTTCCTAACTACTGCAAATATGGATATGAAACTTATATGAATAGATAGAGGAACATGTGCCCTTGCCGATGACACCAAGAGGGAAAGTTTTAGATAATTTGTAGGCCTTTTATGCTCAAATAAATAAACCATTCTCTGTGCGGAACAGGACCTTTATAGCGCATGCAAAGCTAGAATTACGCAAAAAATTCAAGCAGTCAGAAGAAAACTCGCACTTTCTTTTGCAGATATTTTCCTAACTACTGCAAATATGGATATGAAACTTATATGAATAGATAGAGGAACATGTGCCCTTGACGACAACCCCAAGATTGAAAGTTTAATATAATTTGTAGACTTTTTATGCTCGCATATTTGGAGCAACACAGAACCGGTATAGCGCAGGCAAAGACAGAATCGCGCAAAAATTTCAAACAATAAGAAGAAAACTCACACTTTTATTTGCAGATATTTTCCTAATTACTGCAAATATGGATATGAAACTTATATGAATAGATAGAGGAACATGTTCCCTTGCCGATGACACCAAGAGTTAAAGTTTTAGATAATTTGTAGGCCTTTTATGCTCAAATATATGAAGCATTCTCTGTTCGGAACAGGACCTTTATAGCGCATGCAAAGCTAGAATTACGCAAAAAATTCAAGCAGTCAGAAGAAAACTCGCACTTTCTTTTGCAGATATTTTCCTAACTACTGCAAATATGGATATGAAACTTATATGAATAGATAGAGGAACATGTGCCCTTGCCGATCACATCAAGATTGAAAGTTTAATATAATTTGTAGACTTTTTATGCTCGCATATATGCAGTGGAACAGAACTGGTATAGCGCAGGCAAAGCTAGAATCACGCAAACATTTCAAACAGTCAGAAGAAAACTCACACTTTCTTTTGGAGATGTTTTCTTAACTACTGCAAATATGGATATGAAACTTGTATGAATAGATAGAGAAACATGTGCCCTTACCGATGACACTAAGAGTGAAAGTTTAAGATAATTTGTAGACTTTTTATGCTCGCATATATGCAGTCGAACAGAACTGGTATAGCGCAGGGAAAGCTAGAGTCACGCAAACATTTCAATCAGTCAGAAGAAAACTCACACTTTTATTATGCAGATATTTTCCTAACTACTGCAAATATGGATATGAAACTTATATGAATAGATAGAGGAACATGTGCTCTTGCCAATGACACCAAGAGAGAAAGTTTTAGATATTTTGTAGGCCTTTTATGCTCGAATATATAAAGCATTCTCTGTGCGGAACAGGACCTTTATAGCGAAGGCTAGAATCACGCAAACATTTCAAACAGTCAGAAGAAAACTCACACTTTCTTTTGGAGATGTTTTCTTAACTACTGCAAATATGGATATGAAACGTATATGAATGATAGGGGAATATGTGCCCTTGACGAAGACACCAAGATTGAAAGTTTAAGATAATTTGTATACTTTTTATGCTCGCATATATTCAGTGGAACAGAACCGGTATAGCGCAGGCAAAGACAGAATCACGCAAAAATTTCAAGCAGTCAGAAGAAAACTCGCACTTTCTTTTGCAGATATTTTCCTAACTACTGCAAATATGGATATGAAACTTATATGAATAGATAGAGGAACATGTGCCCTTGCCGATGACACCAAGAGGGAAAGTTTTAGATAATTTGTAGACTTTTTATGCTCGAATATATGGAGCGAAAACAGAAACTGGTATAGCGCAGGCAAAGCTAGAAATTACCCAGAAATTTTCAATCAGTCAGAAGAAAACTCGCACTTTCTTTTGCAGATATTTTCCTAACTACTGCAAATATGGATATGAAACTTATATGAATAGATAGAGGAACATGTGCCCTTGCCGATGACACCAAGAGGGAAAGTTTTAGATAATTTGTAGGCCTTTTATGCTCGAATAAATAAACCATTCTCTGTGCGGAACAGGACCTTTATAGCGCATGCAAAGCTAGAATTACGCAAAAAATTCAAGCAGTCAGAAGAAAACTCGCACTTTCTTTTGCAGATATTTTCCTAACTACTGCAAATATGGATATGAAACTTATATGAATAGATAGAGGAACATGTGCCCTTGATGACAACCCCAAGATTGAAAGTTTAATTTAATTTGTAGACTTTTTATGCTTGCATATTTGGAGCAACACAGAACCGGTATAGCGCAGGCAAAGACAGAATCGCGCAAAAATTTCAAACAATAAGAAGAAAACTCACACTTTTATTTGCAGATATTTTCCTAACTACTGCAAATATGGATATGAAACTTATATGAATAGATAGAGGAACATGTTCCCTTGCCGATGACACCAAGAGTTAAAGTTTTAGATAATTTGTAGGCCTTTTATGCTCAAATATATGAAGCATTCTCTGTTCGGAATAGGACCTTTATAGCGCATGCAAAGCTAGAATTACGCAAAAAATTCAAGCAGTCAGAAGAAAACTCGCACTTTCTTTTGCAGATATTTTCCTAACTACTGCAAATATGGATATGAAACTTATATGAATAGATAGAGGAACATGTGCCCTTGCCGATCACATCAAGATTGAAAGTTTAATATAATTTGTAGACTTTTTATGCTCGCATATATGCAGTGGAACAGAACTGGTATAGCGCAGGCAAAGCTAGAATCACGCAAACATTTCAAACAGTCAGAAGAAAACTCACACTTTCTTTTGGAGATGTTTTCCTAACTACTGCAAATATGGATATGAAACTTGTATGAATAGATAGAGGAACATGTGCCCTTACCGATGACACTAAGAGTGAAAGTTTAAGATAATTTGTAGACTTTTTATGCTCGCATATATGCAGTGGAACAGAACTGGTATAGCGCAGGCAAAGCTAGAATCACGCAAACATTTCAATCAGTCAGAAGAAAACTCACACTTTTATTTGCAGATATTTTCCTAACTACTGCAAATATGGATATGAAACTTAT
Source organism: Acanthaster planci (assembly GCF_054643075.1). Classification (NCBI taxonomy): domain Eukaryota; kingdom Metazoa; phylum Echinodermata; class Asteroidea; order Valvatida; family Acanthasteridae; genus Acanthaster; species Acanthaster planci. The sequence continues at coordinate 12,485,980 of NC_141784.1, forward strand.
ATGAATAGATAGAGGAACATGTGCTCTTGCCAATGACACCAAGAGAGAAAGTTTTAGATATTTTGTAGGCCTTTTATGCTCGAATATATAAAGCATTCTCTGTGCGGAACAGGACCTTTATAGCGAAGGCTAGAATCACGCAAACATTTCAATCAGTCAGAAGAAAACTCGCACTTTCTTTTGCAGATATTTTCCTAACTACTGCAAATATGGATATGAAACGTATATGAATGATAGAGGAATATGTGCCCTTGACGAAGACACCAAGATTGAAAGTTTAAGATAATTTGTATACTTTTTATGCTCGCATATATTCAGTGGAACAGAACCGGTATAGCGCAGGCAAAGACAGAATCACGCAAAAATTTCAAGCAGTCAGAAGAAAACTCGCACTTTCTTTTGCAGATATTTTCCTAACTACTCCAAATATGGATATGAAACATATATGAATACATAGAGGAACATGTGCCCTTGCCGATGACACTAGGAGGGAAAGTTTTAGATAATTTGTAGACCTTTTATGCTCGCATATATGGAGCGAAACAGAACTGGTATAGCGCAGGCAAAGCTAGAATTACCCAGAAATTTCAATCAGTCAGAAGAAAACTCACACTTTCTTTTGCAGATATTTTCCTAACTACTGCAAATATGGATATGAAACTTATATGAATACATAGAGGAACATGTGCCCTTGCCGATGACACCAAGAGGGAAAGTTTTAGATAATTTGTAGGCCTTTTATGCTCTAATAAATAAACCATTCTCTGTGCGGAACAGGACCTTTATAGCGCATGCAAAGCTAGAATTACGCAAAAAAATTCAAGCAGTCAGAAGAAAACTCGCACTTTCTTTTGCAGATATTTTCCTAACTACTGCAAATATGGATATGAAACTTATATGAATAGATAGAGGAACATGTGCCCTTGATGACAACCCCAAGATTGAAAGTTTAATTTAATTTGTAGACTTTTTATGCTTGCATATTTGGAGCAACACAGAACCGGTATAGCGCAGGCAAAGACAGAATCGCGCAAAAATTTCAAACAATAAGAAGAAAACTCACACTTTTATTTGCAGATATTTTCCTAACTACTGCAAATATGGATATGAAACTTATATGAATAGATAGAGGAACATGTTCCCTTGCCGATGACACCAAGAGTTAAAGTTTGAGATAATTTGTAGGCCTTTTATGCTCAAATATATGAAGCATTCTCTGTTCGGAATAGGACCTTTATAGCGCATGCAAAGCTAGAATTACGCAAAAAATTCAAGCAGTCAGAAGAAAACTCGCACTTTCTTTTGCAGATATTTTCCTAACTACTGCAAATATGGATATGAAACTTATATGAATAGATAGAGGAACATGTGCCCTTGACGACAACCCCAAGATTGAAAGTTTAATATAATTTGTAGACTTTTTATTCTCGCATATTTTGAGCAACACAGAACCGGTATAGCGCAGGCAAAGACAGAATCGCGCAAAAATTTCAAACAATAAGAAGAAAACTCACACTTTTATTTGCAGATATTTTCCTAACTACTGCAAATATGGATATGAAACTTATATGAATAGATAGAGGAACATGTTCCCTTGCCGATGACACCAAGAGTTAAAGTTTTAGATAATTTGTAGGCCTTTTATGCTCAAATATATGAAGCATTCTCTGTTCGGAACAGGACCTTTATAGCGCATGCAAAGCTAGAATTACGCAAAAAATTCAAGCAGTCAGAAGAAAACTCGCACTTTCTTTTGCAGATATTTTCCTAACTACTGCAAATATGGATATGAAACTTATATGAATAGATAGAGGAACATGTGCCCTTGCCGATGACATCAAGATTGAAAGTTTAAGATAATTTGTAGACTTTTTATGCTCGCATATATGCAGTGGAACAGAACTGGTATAGCGCAGGCAAAGCTAGAATCACGCAAACATTTCAAACAGTCAGAAGAAAACTCACACTTTCTTTTGGAGATGTTTTCCTAACTACTGCTAATATGGATATGAAACTTGTATGAATAGATAGAAGAACATGTGCCCTTACCGATGACACTAAGAGTTAAAGTTAAAGATAATTTGTAGACTTTTTAGGCTCGCATATATGCAGTGGATTAGAACTGGTATAGCCCAGGCAAAGCTAGAATCACGCAAACATTTCAAACAGTCAGAAAAAAACTCACACTTTTATTTGCAGATATTTTCCTAACTACTGCAAATATGGATATGAAACTTATATGAATAGATAGAGGAACATGTGCTCTTGCCAATGACACCGAGAGAGAAAGTTTTAGATATTTTGTAGGCCTTTTATGCTCGAATATATAAAGCATTCTCTGTGCGGAACAGGACCTTTATAGCGAAGGCTAGAATCACGCAAACATTTCAAACAGTCAGAAGAAAACTCACACTTTCTTTTGCAGATATTTTCCTAACTACTGCTAATATGGATATGAAACTTGTATGAATAGATAGAGGAACATGTGCCCTTGCCGATCACATCAAGATTGAAAGTTTAATATAATTTGTAGACTTTTTATGCTCGCATATATGCAGTGGAACAGAACTGGTATAGCGCAGGCAAAGCTAGAATCACGCAAACATTTCAAACAGTCAGAAGAAAACTCACACTTTCTTTTGGAGATGTTTTCCTAACTACTGCAAATATGGATATGAAACTTGTATGAATAGATAGAGGAACATGTGCCCTTACCGATGACACTAAGAGTGAAAGTTTAAGATAATTTGTAGACTTTTTAGGCTCGCATATATGCAGTGGAACAGAACTGGTATAGCGCAGGCAAAGCTAGAATCACGCAAACATTTCAAACAGTCAGAAGAAAACTCACACTTTTATTTGCAGATATTTTCCTAACTACTGCAAATATGGATATGAAACTTATATGAATAGATAGAGGAACATGTGCTCTTGCCAATGACACCAAGAGAGAAAGTTTTAGATATTTTGTAGGCCTTTTATGCTCGAATATATAAAGCATTCTCTGTGCGGAACAGGACCTTTATAGCGAAGGCTAGAATCACGCAAACATTTCAATCAGTCAGAAGAAAACCCGCACTTTCTTTTGCAGATATTTTCCTAACTACTGCAAATATAGATATGAAACGTATATGAATGATAGAAGAATATATGCCCTTGACGAAGACACCAAGATTGAAAGTTTAAGATAATTTGTAGACTTTTTATGCTCGCATATATTCAGTGGAACAGAACCGGTATAGCGCAGGCAAAGACAGAATCACGCAAAAATTTCAAGCAGTCAGAAGAAAACTCGCACTTTCTTTTGTAGATATTTTCCTAACTACTCCAAATATGGATATGAAACATATATGAATAGATAGAGAAACATGTGCCCTTCCCGATGACACCAAGAGGGACAGTTTTAGATAATTGGTAGACCTTTTATGCTCGCATATATTGAGCGGAAAAGAACTGGTATAGCGCAGGCAAAGCTAGAATTACGCAAAAATTTCAATCAGTCAGAAGAAAACTCACACTTTCTTTTGGAGATGTTTTCCTAACTACTGCAAATATCGATATGAAACTTGTATGAATAGATAGAGGAACATGTGCCCTTACCGGTGACACTAAGAGTGAAAGTTTAAGATAATTTGTAGACTTTTTAGGCTGGCCTATATGGAGCAGAACAGAACCGGTATAGCGCAGGCAAAGCTAGAATCACGCAAATATTTCAAACAGTCAGAAGAAAACTCACACTTTTATTTGCAGATATTTTCCTAACTACTGCAAATATGGATATGAAACTTATATGAATAGATAGAGGAACATGTGCCCTTGACGATGACCACAAGATTGAAAGTTGAAGATAATTTGTAGACTTTTTATGCTCGCATATATGGAGCAGAACAGAACCGGTATAGCGCAGGCAAAGCTAGAATCACGCAAACATTTCAAACAGTCAGAAGAAAACTCACACTTTTATTTGCAGATATTTTCCTAACTACTGCAAACATGGATATGAAACTTATATGAATAGATAAAGGAACATGTGCCCTTGCCGATGACACCAAGAGTTAAAGTTTAAGATAATTTGTAGACTTTTTATGCTCGCATATATGCAGTGGAAAAGAGCCGGTATAGCGCAGGCAAAGCTAGAATCACGCAAACATTTCAAACAGTCAGAAAAAAACTCACACTTTTATTTGCATATATTTTCCTAACTACTGCAAATATGGATATGAAACTTATATGAATAGATAGAGGAACATGTGCTCTTGCCAATGACACCGAGAGAGAAAGTTTTAGATATTTTGTAGGCCTTTTATGCTCGAATATATAAAGCATTCTCTGTGCGGAACAGGACCTTTATAGCGAAGGCTAGAATCACGCAAACATTTCAAACAGTCAGAAAAAAACTCACACTTTCTTTTGTAGATATTTTCCTAACTACTGCTAATATGGATATGAAACTTGTATGAATAGATAGAGGAACATGTGCCCTTGATGACAACCCCAAGATTGAAAGTTTAATATAATTTGTAGACTTTTTATGCTTGCATATTTGGAGCAACACAGAACCGGTATAGCGCAGGCAAAGACAGAATCGCGCAAAAATTTCAAACAATAAGAAGAAAACTCACACTTTTATTTGCAGATATTTTCCTAACTACTGCAAATATGGATATGAAACTTATATGAATAGATAGAGGACCATGTTCCCTTGCCGATGACACCAAGAGTTAAAGTTTGAGATAATTTGTAGGCCTTTTATGCTCAAATATATGAAGCATTCTCTGTTCGGAATAGGACCTTTATAGCGCATGCAAAGCTAGAATTACGCAAAAAATTCAAGCAGTCAGAAGAAAACTCGCACTTTCTTTTGCAGATATTTTCCTAACTACTGCAAATATGGATATGAAACTTATATGAATAGATAGAGGAACATGTGCCCTTGCCGATGACATCAAGATTGAAAGTTTAAGATAATTTGTAGGCCTTTTATGCTCAAATATATAAACCATTCTCTGTGCGGAACAGGACCTTTATAGCGCATGCAAAGCTAGAATTACGCAAAAAATTCAAGCAGTCAGAAGAAAACTCGCACTTTCTTTTGCAGATATTTTCCTAACTACTGCAAATATGGATATGAAACTTATATGAATAGATAGAGGAACATGTGCCCTTGACGACAACCCCAAGATTGAAAGTTTAATATAATTTGTAGACTTTTTATTCTCGCATATTTTGAGCAACACAGAACCGGTATAGCGCAGGCAAAGACAGAATCGCGCAAAAATTTCAAACAATAAGAAGAAAACTCACACTTTTATTTGCAGATATTTTCCTAACTACTGCAAATATGGATATGAAACTTATATGAATAGATAGAGGAACATGTTCCCTTGCCGATGACACCAAGAGTTAAAGTTTTAGATAATTTGTAGGCCTTTTATGCTCAAATATATGAAGCATTCTCTGTTCGGAACAGGACCTTTATAGCGCATGCAAAGCTAGAATTACGCAAAAAATTCAAGCAGTCAGAAGAAAACTCGCACTTTCTTTTGCAGATATTTTCCTAACTACTGCAAATATGGATATGAAACTTATATGAATAGATAGAGGAACATGTGCCCTTGCCGATCACATCAAGATTGAAAGTTTAATATAATTTGTAGACTTTTTATGCTCGCATATATGCAGTGGAACAGAACTGGTATAGCGCAGGCAAAGCTAGAATCACGCAAACATTTCAAACAGTCAGAAGAAAACTCACACTTTCTTTTGGAGATGTTTTCCTAACTACTGCTAATATGGATATGAAACTTGTATGAATAGATAGAAGAACATGTGCCCTTACCGATGACACTAAGAGTTAAAGTTAAAGATAATTTGTAGACTTTTTAGGCTCGCATATATGCAGTGGATTAGAACTGGTATAGCCCAGGCAAAGCTAGAATCACGCAAACATTTCAAACAGTCAGAAAAAAACTCACACTTTTATTTGCAGATATTTTCCTAACTACTGCAAATATGGATATGAAACTTATATGAATAGATAGAGGAACATGTGCTCTTGCCAATGACACCGAGAGAGAAAGTTTTAGATATTTTGTAGGCCTTTTATGCTCGAATATATAAAGCATTCTCTGTGCGGAACAGGACCTTTATAGCGAAGGCTAGAATCACGCAAACATTTCAAACAGTCAGAAGAAAACTCACACTTTCTTTTGCAGATATTTTCCTAACTACTGCTAATATGGATATGAAACTTGTATGAATAGATAGAGGAACATGTGCCCTTGCCGATCACATCAAGATTGAAAGTTTAATATAATTTGTAGACTTTTTATGCTCGCATATATGCAGTGGAACAGAACTGGTATAGCGCAGGCAAAGCTAGAATCACGCAAACATTTCAAACAGTCAGAAGAAAACTCACACTTTCTTTTGGAGATGTTTTCCTAACTACTGCAAATATGGATATGAAACTTGTATGAATAGATAGAGGAACATGTGCCCTTACCGATGACACTAAGAGTGAAAGTTTAAGATAATTTGTAGACTTTTTAGGCTCGCATATATGCAGTGGAACAGAACTGGTATAGCGCAGGCAAAGCTAGAGTCACGCAAACATTTCAAACAGTCAGAAAAAAAACTCACACTTTTATTTGCAGATATTTTCCTAACTACTGCAAATATGGATATGAAACTTATATGAATAGATAGAGGAACATGTGCTCTTGCCAATGACACCGAGAGAGAAAGTTTTAGATATTTTGTGGGCCTTTTATGCTCGAATATATAAAGCATTCTCTGTGCGGAACAGGACCTTTATAGCGAAGGCTAGAATCACGCAAACATTTCAATCAGTCATAAGAAAACTCGCACTTTCTTTTGGAGATATTTTCCTAACTACTGCAAATATGGATATGAAACGTATATGAATGATAGAGGAATATGTGCATTTGACAAAGACACCAAGATTGAAAGTTTAAGATAATTTGTAGACTTTTTATGCTCGCATATATTCAATGGAACAGAACCGGTATACCGCATGCAAAGACAGAATCACGCAAAAATTTCAAGCAGTCAGAAGAAAACTCGCACTTTCTTTTGTAGATATTTTCCTAACTACTCCAAATATGGATATGAAACATATATGAATAGATAGAGAAACATGTGCCCTTCCCGATGACACCAAGAGGGACAGTTTTAGATAATTGGTAGACCTTTTATGCTCGCATATATGCAGTGGAACAGAACTGGTATAGCGCAGGCAAAGCTAGAATCACGCAAAAAATTCAAGCAGTCAGAAGAAAACTCGCACTTTCTTTTGCAGATATTTTCCTAACTACTGCAAATATGGATATAAAACTTATATGAATAGATAGAGGAACATGTGCCCTTACCGGTGACACTAAGAGTGAAAGTTTAAGATAATTTGTAGACTTTTTAGGCTGGCCTATATGGAGCAGAACAGAACCGGTATAGCGCAGGCAAAGCTAGAATCACGCAAATATTTCAAACAGTCAGAAGAAAACTCACACTTTTATTTGCAGATATTTTCCTAACTACTGCAAATATGGATATGAAACTTATATGAATAGATAGAGGAACATGTGCCCTTGACGATGACCCCAAGATTGAAAGTTTAAGATAATTTGTAGACTTTTTATGCTCGCATATATGGAGCAGAACAGAACCGGTATAGCGCAGGCAAAGCTAGAATCACGCAAACATTTCAAACAGTCAGAAGAAAACTCACACTTTTATTTGCAGATATTTTCCTAACTACTGCAAATATGGATATGAAACTTATATGAATAGATAAAGGAACATGTGCCCTTGCCGATGACACCAAGAGTTAAAGTTTAAGATAATTTGTAGACTTTTTATGCTCGCATATATGCAGTGGAAAAGAGCCGGTATAGCGCAGGCAAAGCTAGAATCACGCAAACATTTCAAACAGTCAGAAAAAAACTCACACTTTTATTTGCATATATTTTCCTAACTACTGCAAATATGGATATGAAACTTATATGAATAGATAGAGGAACATGTGCTCTTGCCAATGACACCGAGAGAGAAAGTTTTAGATATTTTGTAGGCCTTTTATGCTCGAATATATAAAGCATTCTCTGTGCGGAACAGGACCTTTATAGCGAAGGCTAGAATCACGCAAACATTTCAAACAGTCAGAAAAAAACTCACACTTTCTTTTGCAGATATTTTCCTAACTACTGCTAATATGGATATGAAACTTGTATGAATAGATAGAGGAACATGTGCCCTTGCCGATCACATCAAGATTGAAAGTTTAATATAATTTGTAGACTTTTTATGCTCGCATATATGCAGTGGAACAGAACTGGTATAGCGCAGGCAAAGCTAGAATCACGCAAACATTTCAAACAGTCAGAAGAAAACTCACACTTTCTTTTGGAGATGTTTTCCTAACTACTGCTAATATGGATATGAAACTTGTATGAATAGATAGAGGAACATGTGCCCTTACCGATGACACTAAGAGTGAAAGTTTAAGATAGTTTGTAGACTTTTTAGGCTCGCATATATGCAGTGGAACAGAACTGGTATAGCGCAGGCAAAGCTAGAGTCACGCAAACATTTCAAACAGTCAGAAAAAAACTCACACTTTTATTTGCAGATATTTTCCTAACTACTGCAAATATGGATATGAAACTTATATGAATAGATAGAGGAACATGTGCTCTTGCCAATGACACCGAGAGAGAAAGTTTTAGATATTTTGTGGGCCTTTTATGCTCGAATATATAAAGCATTCTCTGTGCGGAACAGGACCTTTATAGCGAAGGCTAGAATCACGCAAACATTTCAATCAGTCATAAGAAAACTCGCACTTTCTTTTGCAGATATTTTCCTAACTACTGCAAATATTGATATGAAACGTATATGAATGATAGAGGAATATGTGCATTTGACAAAGACACCAAGATTGAAAGTTTAAGATAATTTGTAGACTTTTTATGCTAGCATATAAGCAGTGGAACAGAACCGGTATAGCGCAGGCAAAGCTAGAATCACGCAAACATGTCAAACAGTCAGAAGAAAACTCACACTTTTATTTGCAGATATTTTCCTAACTACTGCAAATATGGATATGAAACTTATATGAATAGATAGAGGAACATGTGCCCTTGACAAAGACACCAAGAGTTAAAGTTTTAGATAATTTGTAGACCTTTTATGCTCGAATATTTGAAGCATTCTCTGTGCGGAACAGGACCTTTATAGCGAAGGCTAGAATCACCCAAACATTTTAAGCAATCAGAAGAAAACTCACACTTTCTTTTGGAGATGTTTTCCTAACTACTGCAAATATGGATATGAAACTTATATGAATAGATAGAGGAACATGTGCCCTTGACGATGACCCCAAGATTGAAAGTTTAAGATAATTTGTAGACTTTTTATGCTCGCATATATGGAGCAGAACAGAACCGGTATAGCGCAGGCAAAGCTAGAATCACGCAAACATTTCAAACAGTCAGAAGAAAACTCACACTTTTATTTGCAGATATTTTCCTAACTACTGCAAATATGGATATGAAACTTATATGAATAGATAGAGGAACATGTGCCCTTGCCGATGACACCAAGAGTTAAAGTTTAAGATAATTTGTAGACTTTTTATGCTCGCATATATGCAGTGGAAAAGAGCCGGTATAGCGCAGGCAAAGACAGAATCACGCAAAAATTTCAATCAGTCAGAAGAAAACTCACACTTTTATTTGCAGATATTTTCCTAACTACTGCAAATATGGATATGAAACTTATATGAATAGATAGAGGAACATGTGCCCTTGCCGATGACACCAAGAGGGAAAGTTTTAGATAATTTGTAGGCCTTTTATGCTCGAATAAATAAACCATTCTCTGTGCGGAACAGGACCTTTATAGCGCATGCAAAGCTAGAATTACGCAAAAAATTCAAGCAGTCAGAAGAAAACTCGATCTTTCTTTTGCAGATATTTTCCTAACTACTGCAAATATGGATATGAAACTTATATGAATAGATAGAGGAACATGTGCTCTTGCCAATGACACCGAGAGAGAAAGTTTTAGATATTTTGTGGGCCTTTTATGCTCGAATATATAAAGCATTCTCTGTGCGGAACAGGACCTTTATAGCGAAGGCTAGAATCACGCAAACATTTCAATCAGTCATAAGAAAACTCGCACTTTCTTTTGGAGATATTTTCCTAACTACTGCAAATATGGATATGAAACGTATATGAATGATAGAGGAATATGTGCATTTGACAAAGACACCAAGATTGAAAGTTTAAGATAATTTGTAGACTTTTTATGCTCGCATATATTCAATGGAACAGAACCGGTATACCGCATGCAAAGACAGAATCACGCAAAAATTTCAAGCAGTCAGAAGAAAACTCGCACTTTCTTTTGCAGATATTTTCCTAACTACTCCAAATATGGATATGAAACATATATGAATAGATAGAGGAACATGTGCCCTTGCCGATGACACCAAGAGGGACAGTTTTAGATAATTGGTAGACCTTTTATGCTCGCATATATTGAGCGGAACAGAACTGGTATAGCGCAGGCAAAGCTAGAATTACGCAAAAATTTCAATCAGTCAGAAGAAAACTCACACTTTCTTTTGGAGATGTTTTCCTAACTACTGCAAATATGGATATGAAACTTATATGAATAGATAGAGGAACATGTGCCCTTACCGATGACACCAAGAGTGAAAGTTTAAGATAATTTGCAGACTTTTTAGGCTCGCATATATGGAGCAGAACAGAACTGGTATAGCGCAGGCAAGGCTAGAATCACGCAAACATTTTAAACAGTCAGAAGAAAACTCACACTTTCTTTTGCAGATATTTTCCTAACTACTGCAAATATGGATATGAAACTTATATGAATAGATAGAGGAACATGTGCCCTTGACGATGACCCCAAGATTGAAAGTTTAAGATAATTTGTAGACTTTTTATGCTCGCATATATGGAGCAGAACAGAACCGGTATAGCGCAGGCAAAGCTAGAATCACGCAAACATTTCAAACAGTCAGAAGAAAACTCACACTTTTATTTGCAGATATTTTCCTAACTACTGCAAATATGGATATGAAACTTATATGAATAGATAGAGGAACATGTGCCCTTGCCGATGACACCAAGAGTTAAAGTTTAAGATAATTTGTAGACTTTTTATGCTCGCATATATACAGTGGAACAGAACCGGTATAGCGCAGGCAAAGCTAGAATCACGCAAACATTTCAAACAGTCAGAAGAAAACTCGCACTTTCTTTTGCAGATATTTTCCTAACTACTGCAAATATGGATATGAAACTTATATGAATAGATAGAGGAACATGTGCCCTTGCCAATGACACCAAGAGAGAAAGTTTTAGATATTTTGTAGGCCTTTTATGCTCGAATATATAAAGCATTCTCTGTGCGGAACAGGACCTTTATAGCGAAGGCTAGAATCACGCAAACATTTCAAGCAGTCAGAAGAAAACTCGCACTTTCTTTTGCAGATATTTTCCTAACTACTGCAAAAAGGGATATGAAACTTTTATGAATAGATAGAGGAACATGTGCCCTTGCCGATCACATCAAGATTGAAAGATTAATATAATTTGTAGAATTTTTAAGCTCGCATATATGCAGTGGAACAGAACCTGGTATAGCGCAGGCAAAGCTAGAATCACGCAAACATTTCAAACAGTCAGAAGAAAACTCACACTTTCTTTTGGAGATGTTTTCCTAACTACTGCAAATATGGATATGAAACTTGTATGAATAGATAGAGGAACATGTGCCCTTACCGATGACACTAAGAGTGAAAGTTTAAGATAGTTTGTAGACTTTTTAGGCTCGCATATATGCAGTGGAACAGAACTGGTATAGCGCAGGCAAAGCTAGAGTCACGCAAACATTTCAAACAGTCAGAAAAAAACTCACACTTTTATTTGCAGATATTTTCCTAACTACTGCAAATATGGATATGAAACTTATATGAATAGATAGAGGAACATGTGCTTTTGCCAATGACACCAAGAGAGAAAGTTTTAGATATTTTGTAGGCCTTTTATGCTCGATTATATAAAGCATTCTATGTGCGGAACAGGACCTTTATAGCGAAGGCTAGAATCACGCAAACATTTCAATCAGTCAGAAGAAAACCCGCACTTTCTTTTGCAGATATTTTCCTAACTACTGCAAATATGGATATGAAACTTATATGAATAGATAGAGGAACATGTGCTTTTGCCAATGACACCAAGAGAGAAAGTTTAAGATAATTTGTAGACTTTTTATGCTCGCATATATGCAGTGGAACAGAACCGGTATAGCGCAGGCAAAGCTAGAATCACGCAAACATTTCAAACAGTCAGAAGAAAACTCACACTTTTATTTGCAGATATTTTCCTAACTACTGCAAATATGGATATGAAACTTATATGAATAGATAGAGGAACATGTGCCCTTGACAAAGACACCAAGAGTTAAAGTTTTAGATAATTTGTAGACCTTTTATGCTCGAATATTTGAAGCATTCTCTGTGCGGAACAGGACCTTTATAGCGAAGGCTAGAATCACCCAAACATTTTAAGCAATCAGAAGAAAACTCACACTTTCTTTTGGAGATGTTTTCCTAACTACTGCAAATATGGATATGAAACTTATATGAATAGATAGAGGAACATGTGCCCTTGACAATGACCACAAGATTGAAAGTTGAAGATAATTTGTAGACTTTTTATGCTCGCATATATGGAGCAGAACAGAACCGGTATAGCGCAGGCAAAGCTAGAATCACGCAAACATTTCAAACAGTCAGAAGAAAACTCACACTTTTATTTGCAGATATTTTCCTAACTACTGCAAATATGGATATGAAACTTATATGAATAGATAGAGGAACATGTGCCCTTGCCGATGACACCAAGAGTTAAAGTTTAAGATAATTTGTAGACTTTTTATGCTCGCATATATGCAGTGGAAAAGAGCCGGTATAGCGCAGGCAAAGACAGAATCACGCAAAAATTTCAATCAGTCAGAAGAAAACTCACACTTTTATTTGCAGATATTTTCCTAACTACTGCAAATATGGATATGAAACTTATATGAATAGATACAGGAACATGTGCCCTTGCCGATGACACCAAGAGGGAAAGTTTTAGATAATTTGTAGGCCTTTTATGCTCGAATAAATAAACCATTCTCTGTGCGGAACAGGACCTTTATAGCGCATGCAAAGCTAGAATTACGCAAAAAATTCAAGCAGTCAGAAGAAAACTCGCACTTTCTTTTGCAGATATTTTCCTAACTACTGCAAATATGGATATGAAACTTATATAAATAGATAGAGGAACATGTGCCCTTGACGACGACCCCAAGATTGAAAGTTTCATATAATTTGTAGACTTTTTATGCTCGCTTATTTTGAGCAACACAGAACCGGTATAGCGCAGGCAAAGACAGAATCGCGCAAAAATTTCAAACAATAAAAAGAAAACTCACACTTTTATTTGCAGATATTTTCCTAACTACTGCAAATATTGATATGAAACGTATATGAATGATAGAGGAACATGTGCCCTTGCCGATGACACCAAGATTGAAAGTTGAAGATAATTTGTAGACTTTTTATGCTAGCATATAAGCAGTGGAACAGAACCGGTATAGCGCAGGCAAAGCTAGAATCACGCAAACATGTCAAACAGTCAGAAGAAAACTCACACTTTTATTTGCAGATATTTTCCTAACTACTGCAAATATGGATATGAAATTTATATGAATAGATAGAGGAATATGTTCCCTTGACAAAGACACCAAGAGTTAAAGTTTTAGATAATTTGTAGACCTTTTATGCTCGAATATTTGAAGCATTCTCTGTGCGGAACAGGACCTTTATAGCGCATGCAAAGCTAGAATTACGCAAAAAATTCAAGCAGTCAGAAGAAAACTCGCACTTTCTTTTGCAGATATTTTCCTAACTACTGCAAATATGGATATGAAACTTATATGAATAGATAGAGGAACATGTTCCCTTGACGATGACCCCAAGATTGAAAGTTGAAGATAATTTGTAGACTTTTTATGCTCGCATATATGGAACAGAACAGAACCGGTATAGCGCAGGCAAAGCTAGAATCACGCAAACATTTCAAACAGTCAGAAGAAAACTCACACTTTTTTTGCAGATATTTTCCTAACTACTGCAAATATTGATATGAAACTTATATGAATAGATAAAGGAACATGTGCCCTTGCCGATGACACCAAGAATTAAAGTTTAAGATAATTTGTAGATTTTTTATGCTCGCATATATGCAGTCGAATAGAACTGTTATAGCGCAGGCAAAGACAGAATCACGCAAAAATTTCAAACAATAAGAAGAAAACTCGCACTTTCTTTTGCAGATATTTTCCTAACTGCTGCAAATATGGATATGAAACTTATATGAACAGATAGAAAACATGTGCCCTCTCCAATGACATCAAGATTGAAAGTTTAAAATAATTTGTAGACTTTTTATGCTTACATATATGCAGTGGAACAGAACTGGTATAGCGCAGGCAAAGCTAGAATCACGGAAACATTTTAAACAGTCAGAAGAAACCTCGCACTTTTATTTGCAGATATTTTCCTAACTACTGCAAATATGGATATGAAACTTACATGAATAGATAGAAGAACATGTGCCCTTGCCGATGACATCAAGATTGAAAGTTTGAGATAATTTGTAGACTTTTTATGCTCGCATATATGCAGTGGAACAGAACTGGTATAGCGCAGGCAAAGCTAGAATCACGGAAACATTTCAAACAGTCAGAAGAAAACTCACACTTTTATTTGCAGATATTTTCCTAACTACTGCAAATATGGATATAAAACTTATATGAATAGATAGAGGAACATGTGCCCTTGCCGATGACACCAAGAGGGAAAGTTTTAGATAATTTGTAGGCCTTTTATAATCGAAAATACAAACCATTCTCTGTGCGGAACAGGACCATTTTAGCACATGCAAAGCTAGAATTACCCAAAAAATTCAAGCAGTCAGAAGAAACCTCGCACTTTCTTTTGCAGATATTTTCCTAACTACTGCAAATATGGATATGAAACTTATATGAATAGATAGAGGAACATGTTCCCTTGACGATGACCCCAAGATTGAAAGTTGAAGATAATATGTAGACTTTTTATGCTCGCATATATGGAGCAGAACAGAACCGGTATAGCGCAGGCAAAGACAGAATCACGCAAAAATTTCAAACAATAAGAAGAAAACTCGCACTTTCTTTTGCAGATATTTTCCTAACTACTGCAAATATGGATATGAAACTTATATGAATAGATAGAGAAACATGTGCCCTCTCCAATGACATCAAGATTGAAAGTTTAAGATAATTTGTAGACTTTTTATGCTTACATATATGCAGTGGAACAGAACTGGTATAGCGCAGGCAAAGCTAGAATCACGCAAACATTTCAAACAGTCAGAAGAAAACTCACACTTTTATTTGCAGATATTTTCCTAACTACTGCAAATATGGATATAAAACTTATATGAATAGATAGAGGAACATGTGCCCTTGCCGATGACACCAAGAGGGAAAGTTTTAGATAATTTGTAGGCCTTTTATGCTCGAATATATAAACCATTCTCTGTGCGGAACAGGACCTTTATAGCGCATGCAAAGCTAGAATTACCCAAAAAATTCAAGCAGTCAGAAGAAAACTCGCACTTTCTTTTGCAGATATTTTCCTAACTACTGCAAATATGGATATGAAACTTATATGAATAGATAGAGGAACATGTGCCCTTGACGATGACCCCAAGATTGAAAGTTTAAGATAATTTGTAGACTTTTTATGCTCGCATATATGGAGCAGAACAGAACCGGTATAGCGCAGGCAAAGACAGAATCACGCAAACATTTCATACAGTCAGAAGAAAACTCGCACTTTTATTTGCAGATATTTTCCTAACTACTGCAAATATGGATATGAAACGTATATGAATGGTAGAGGAATATGTGCCCTTGACGAAGACACCAAGATTGAAAGTTTAAGATAATTTGTAGACTTTTTATGCTCGCATATATTCAGTGGAACAGAACCGGTATAGCGCAGGCAAAGACAGAATCACGTAAAAATTTCAAGCAGTCAGAAGAAAACTCGCACTTTCTTTTGCAGATATTTTCCTAACTACTGCAAATATGGATATGAAACTGATATGAATAGATAGAGGAATATGTTCCCTTGACGAAGACACCAAGATTGAAAGTTTTAGATAATTTGTAGACTTTTTATGCTCGCATATATTCAGTGGAACAGAACCGGTATAGCGCAGGCAAAGACAGAATCACGTACAAATTTCAAGCAGTCAGAAGAAAACTCGCACTTTCTTTTGCAGATATTTTCCTAACTACTGCAAATATGGATATGAAACTTATATGAATAGATAGAGGAACATGTTCCCTTGCCGATGACACCAAGAGTTAAAGTTTTAGATAATTTGTAGGCCTTTTATGCTCAAATATATGAAGCATTCTCTGTTCGGAACAGGACCTTTATAGCGCATGCAAAGCTAGAATTACGCAAACAATTCAAGCAGTCAGAAGAAAACTCGCACTTTCTTTTGCAGATATTTTCCTAACTACTGCAAATATGGATATGAAACTTATATGAATAGATAGAGGAACATGTTCCCTTGACGATGACACCAAGAATTAAAGTTGAAGATAATTTGTAGATTTTTTATGCTCGCATATATGCAGTCGAACAGAACTGTTATAGCGCAGGCAAAGACATAATCACGCAAAAATTTCAAACAATAAGAAGAAAACTCGCACTTTTATTTGCAGATATTTTCCTAACTACTGCAAATATGGATATGAAACTTATATGAATAGATACAGGAACATGTGCCCTTGCCAATGACACCAAGAGGGAAAGTTTAATATAATTTGTAGGCCTTTTATGCTCAAATAAATAAACCATTCTCTGTGCGGAACAGGACTGGTATAGCGCAGGCAAAGCTAGAATTACGCAAAAAATTCAAGCAGTCAGAAGAAAACTCGCACTTTCTTTTGCAGATATTTTCCTAACTACTGCAAATATGGATATGAAACTTATATGAATAGATAGAGGAACATGTGCCCTTGACGACGACCCCAAGATTGAAAGTTTAATATAATTTGTAGACTTTTTATGCTCGCTTATTTGGAGCAACACAGAACCGGTATAGCGCAGGCAAAGACAGAATCGCGCAAAAATTTCAAACAATAAGAAGAAAACTCGCACTTTTTTGGCAGATATTTTCCTAACTACTGCAAATATGGATATGAAACATATATGAATAGATAGAGGAATATGTTCCCTTGCCGATGACACCAAGAGTTAAAGTTTTAGATAATTTGTAGGCCTTTTATGCTCAAATATATGAAGCATTCTCTGTTCGGAACAGGACCTTTATAGCGCATGCAAAGCTAGAATTACGCAAAAAATTCAAGCAGTCAGAAGAAAACTCGCACTTTCTTTTGCAGATATTTTCCTAACTACTGCAAATATGGATATGAAACTTATATGAATAGATAGAGGAACATGTGCCCTTGACGATGACCCCAAGATTGAAAGTTTAAGATAATTTGTAGACTTTTTATGCTCGCATATATGGAGCAGAACAGAACCGGTATAGCGCAGGCAAAGACAGAATCGCGCAAAAAATTCAAACAATAAGAAGAAAACTCACACGATATTTTCCTAACTACTGCAAATATGGATATGAAACGTATATGAATGATAGAGGAATTTGTGCCCTTGACGAAGACACCAAGATTGAAAGTTTAAGATAATTTGTAGACTTTTTATGCTCGCATATATTCAGTGGAACAGAACCGGTATAGCGCAGGCAAAGACAGAATCACGCAAAAATTTCAAGCAGTCAGAAGAAAACTCGCACTTTCTTTTGCAGATATTTTCCTAACTACTGCAAATATGGATATGAAACTTATATGAATAGATAGAGGAACATGTTCCCTTGACAAAGACACCAAGAGTTAAAGTTTTAGATAATTTGTAGACTTTTTATGCTCGCATATATTCAGTGGAACAGAACCGGTATAGCGCAGGCAAAGACAGAATCACGCAAAAATTTCAAGCAGTCAGAAGAAAACTCGCACTTTCTTTTGCAGATATTTTCCTAACTACTGCAAATATGGATATGAAACTGATATAAATAGATAGAGGAATATGTTCCCTTGCCGATGACACCAAGAGTTAAAGTTTTAGATAATTTGTAGGCCTTTTATGCTCAAATATATGAAGCATTCTCTGTTCGGAACAGGACCTTTATAGCGCATGCAAAGCTAGAATTACGCAAAAAATTCAAGCAGTCAGAAGAAAACTCGCACTTTCTTTTGCAGATATTTTCCTAACTACTGCAAATATGGATATGAAACTTATATGAATAGATAGAGGAACATGTTCCCTTGACGATGACACCAAGAATTAAAGTTGAAGATAATTTGTAGATTTTTTATGCTCGCATATATGCAGTCGAACAGAACTGTTATAGCGCAGGCAAAGATATAATCACGCAAAAATTTCAAACAATAAGAAGAAAACTCGCACTTTTATTTGCAGATATTTTCCTAACTACTGCAAATATGGATATGAAACTTATATGAATAGATACAGGAACATGTGCCCTTGCCAATGACACCAAGAGGGAAAGTTTAATATAATTTGTAGGCCTTTTATGCTCAAATAAATAAACCATTCTCTGTGCGGAACAGGACTGGTATAGCGCAGGCAAAGCTAGAATTACGCAAAAAATTCAAGCAGTCAGAAGAAAACTCGCACTTTCTTTTGCAGATATTTTCCTAACTACTGCAAATATGGATATGAAACTTATATGAATAGATAGAGGAACATGTGCCCTTGACGACGACCCCAAGATTGAAAGTTTAATATAATTTGTAGACTTTTTATGCTCGCTTATTTGGAGCAACACAGAACCGGTATAGCGCAGGCAAAGACAGAATCGTGCAAAAATTTCAAACAATAAGAAGAAAACTCACACTTTCTTTTGCAGATATTTTCCTAACTACTGCAAATATGGATATGAAACTTATATGAATAGATAGAGGAACATGTGCCCTTGCTGATGACACCAAGAGGGACAGTTTTAGATAATTTGTAGGCCTTTTATGCTCAAATATATGAAGCATTCTCTGTGCGCAACAGGACCTTTATAGCGCATGCAAAGCTAGAATTACGCAAAAAATTCAAGCAATCAGAAGAAAACTCGCCCTTTCTTTTGCAGATATTTTCCTAACTACTGCAAATATGGATGGGAAACTTACATGAATAGATAGAGGAACATGTGCCCTTGCCGATGACACCAAGAGTTAAAGTTTAAGATAATTTGTAGACTTTTTATGCTCGCATATATGGAGCAGAACAGAACCGGTATAGCGCAGGCAAAGACAGAATCACGCAAAAATTTCAAACAATAAGAAGAAAACTCGCACTTTCTTTTGCAGATATTTTCCTAACTGCTGCAAATATGGATATGAAACTTATATGAACAGATAGAGAAACATGTGCCCTCTCCAATGACATCAAGATTGAAAGTTTAAGATAATTTGTAGACTTTTTATGCTTACATATATGCAGTGGAACAGAACTGGTATAGCGCAGGCAAAGACAGAATCACGCAAAAATTTCAAACAATAAGAAGAAAACTCGCACTTTCTTTTGCAGATATTTTCCTAACTGCTGCAAATATGGATATGAAACTTATATGAACAGATAGAAAACATGTGCCCTCTCCAATGACATCAAGATTGAAAGTTTGAAATAATTTGTAGACTTTTTATGCTTACATATATGCAGTGGAACAGAACTGGTATAGCGCAAGCAAAGCTAGAATCACGCAAACATTTCAAACAGTCAGAAGAAAACTCGCACTTTTATTTGCAGATATTTTCCTAACTACTGCAAATATGGATATAAAACTTATATGAATAGATAGAGGAACATGTGCCCTTGCCAATGACATCAAGATTGAAAGTTTAAGATAATTTGTAGACTTTTTATGCTCGCATATATGCAGTGGAACAGAACTGGTATAGCGCAGGCAAAGCTAGAATCACGGAAACATTTCAAACAGTTAGAAGAAAACTCACACTTTTATTTGCAGATATTTTCCTAACTACTGCAAATATGGATATAAAACTTATATGAATAGAGAGAGGAACATGTGCCCTTGCCGATGACACCAAGAGGGAAAGTTTTAGATAATTTGTAGGCCTTTTATAATCGAAAATATAAACCATTCTCTGTGCAGAACAGGACCTTTATAGCGCATGCAAAGCTAGAATTACCCAAAAAATTCAAGCAGTCAGAAGAAAACTCGCACTTTCTTTTGCAGATATTTTCCTAACTACTGCAAATATGGATATGAAACTTATATGAATAGATAGAGGAACATGTGCCCTTGCCGATGACACCAAGAGCTAAAGTTTAAGATAATTTGTAGATTTTTTATGCTCGCATATATGCAGTCGAACAGAACTGTTATAGCGCAGGCAAAGACAGAATCACGCAAGAATTTCAAACAATAAGAAGAAAACTCGCACTTTCTTTTGCAGATATTTTCCTAACTGCTGCAAATATGGATATGAAACTTATATGAACAGGTAGAGAAACATGTGCCCTCTCCAATGACATCAAGAGTGAAAGTTTAAAATAATTTGTAGACTTTTTATGCTTACATATATGCAGTGGAACAGAACTGGTATAGCGCAGGCAAAGCTAAAATCACGCAAACATTTCAAACAGTCAGAAGAAAACTCGCACTTTTTTTGCAGATATTTTCCTAACTACTGCAAATATGGATATAAAACTTATATGAATAGATGGAGGAACATGTGCCCTTGCCGATGACACCAAGAGTTAAAGTTTAAGATAATTTGTAGATTTTTTATGCTCGCATATATGCAGTGGAAAAGAGCCGGTATAGCGCAGGCAAAGACAGAATCACGCAAAAATTTCAATCAGTCAGAAGAAAACTCACAC